>NC_037679.1:28394453-28476326 GCF_003255815.1 Theropithecus gelada | reverse complement strand
TTTTCTTTTTTTTTTTTTTTTTTTTTGAGACAGAGTCTCATTCTGTCGCCTAACCTGGAGTGCAGCAACATGATCTCAGCTCACTACAACCTCTGCCTCCCAGGTTCAAGTGATTCTCCTGCCTCAGTCTCCCGAGTAGCTGGGATTACAGGTGCCCACCACGACGCCCGGCTAATTTTTGTATTTTTAGTAGAGACCGGGTTTCACCATGTTGGACCAGGCTGGTCTCTAACTCCTGACTTCAGGTGATATGCCCGCCTCAGCCTCCCAATGTGCTGGGATTACAGGTGTGAGCCACTATGCCTGGCCACGTTGTACCATTTCTAAACAGGCAAGGCAAGAGCAGACATCAAATTATAAATATCATTTCCACCATGTTTTAATGGAGTTGTAGCTAATGTTATTTGTCAACAGCCTTGGAAAGACAAAAGATGAAAAATAGCAATTATTTAAATAGATTTGATGACAAACAGCCCTATAGGGTATAATTCTTTTTTTTTTTTTTAATTTATTTTTTCCTGGATGGAGACGCAAGCAAAGCTAGTTCAGGTAGCTAGCAAATGATGAGGTCAGGATTAGAATCCAGGCAGTCTGTCCCCAGAGACACACTCATAACCACTAAACTAATATTTATTGATCCTTTTGCATGTGTCATGGCCATGACTGCCTCCCAACTGAAAGAGACAACCAGATTTATAGAAGAATGCATAAATCTCTTCCAGGCCTTTTATAGGTCACTATAATAAACCCACATAGATCCATTTCCCCCTCCCTCCCCAAGTCATATTGACATGTTTATAATCTTCATTTTTGAAATGGACAAACTGCCAGATGTCTATAACTTCTTTTAATTCCCATATAGTTCTTGCAAGAAGTTTGTTTCTATTGAAAGTTATCATAACGAATCCTATGCACGTGGTTTCACAAACAATGGAAGAAATTTGAAGCCATATAATATTGACATTGAAAAGCAATATCTCTAGTCAAATTGTGCTTGCGTGGAGAAATGGGAGATGTCAAGGTTGAATTTGAGCAAAATGTCACATTGACACAAATGCAGAGAAAGCTCAAAAATAGAGAACTTAAAAGGGAATGATCATCAACCTTTGGTGTATTTTTAATTTTTAATTTTTAACTAAATATCACAAAAAAGTATTGGAACTGACACTTTCCTTTAAAAGGCTCAAATTAATTAAATTTCTGTTGTCCACATTGAATTATATAGTATCAGGAATTTAAGACGTTGCCATCCACTCTTACTCCTTTTTTTTATCAAAACACTGGCCATCTTACCTTTCCTCAGCTTCTCTTTCTGCAAAAAATACATGATAAATGCATCTTTATATCTTAGAGATGTTGTGAGACATAGCTAATAAATGATTATACAGCATAGCTCTTTGAAGTATAAAGCACTGCATAATTACTAAATACTATAATAACCATCCTCATAATAATAGTAATTTTCAACCAACACATCAACCAGACCCAGATGCCTTTAGTCACCTCCCAATTAGACAAAAGTATATATACCAACTATTAAATCAAGTAAAAATCTTAAACCACAGATTAGCTCTACTCCCCTCCTCTTTCCTATGCAGAATCTGAAGTCAGACTGCCAGTGACGCATCTCAGTTTCATCCCTTGCTGGCTGTGTGACCCACCTCATACAAGACAGCTAATCTCCGACCTCTATCTCTTCACTATAAAAATTACAATAATAATAATACCCACCTCACAGGATTTTTGTGAGAGTTCAACAAATTAATACATGTAGAACTCTGAACTGGTGGCTGGCAGACTATAAGGGCTCAGTGAACATTAGCAGTGATGACTTGCAGCAATAGCTGAAAAAAAAAATAATAATGGGCAGCAGTCTAGCCATGTTATTGGATAGTAAGTCAATCCGTTCAACTTGGAGCATAATTGGCACTGCCCTCTAGGTTCCAATGTTAATATTCATCAAATATAAGCTCTTTAATATTGAACTTTGATATCAAAAGGAAAAGTGAGACATTTTCATTTTCATTTTCCCAGTCTGTTTATCCTTTCTTTTTCTTTTTTCTTTTTTTTTTTTTTTTTTTTGGAGACATATTCTTGCTCTGTCACCCAGGCTGATGTGCAGTGGCGCAATCACTGCAGCCTTAATCATCTAAGCTCAAGCAATCCTCCCACCTCAGCCTCCTGAGTAGCTGGCACTACAGGCGTGCCCCACCATGCCCAGCTAATTGTTATATTTTTTGTAGAGATACAGTCTTGCCATGTTGCCCAGGCTGATCCTAGGCTCAAGTGATCTTCCCTGGTTAGCCTCCCAAAGTTTTGGGACTACAGGCATGAGCCACCATGCCCAGCTATTTTTATTCCTTATAATCATTATGCATGTAATAACTGACTACATTTTTATTATAGATGATTAGGAAAAAAATGAGTAAAATTTAAAAGTACCTCTTCATCACTAATGCTCCCCATTCCCCAGCCCATTCTTCTCTGCAGATGTAACCACTATAAATGATTTGGTGTGTTGCTTTCCAGGCATTTATTTGTGCATTTATATTCATATAAAGAAAACCCAGTGGAAACATGAAAGTATGTGCTTAAAGCACCCCAAAGATGGAGTTTCACAATGTTGCCTGGGCTGATCTCAAACTGCTGGGCTCAAGCAATCCTCCTGCCTGGGCCTCCCTAGGTAGCTGGACTTACAGGCATGTGCCACTGTGCCTGGCCCCACCAAAAACAACAATTAAAGAATTTTGTGTTTTTCAATCATTATTAAGTAATTCACAAAATAGAAGGAGGAAAATGTGGTTAAAATTTCAATGTGATATGAAAAAAAAATTACCAAAGTGAAATTCTTAGAGAAACTTTTGATAATAAAGATCTTATACACATGTCAAAAAAAGGAAAAAAAAAGAAATTTGTGTTTTTACATATGCATAGATATAAAAAAAATCAGAGCTTGTTGGGACTTCCTTATACTATTTAATTTTAACATGGTTTTAATTCTTAAACAGTAAAATACTATTTACTATGGATCATAAGCTCTTTAGTGNTTTTTTTTTTTTTTTTTTTTTTTGAGATGAAGTCTCACTCTTGTCTCCCAGGCTGGAGTGCAATGGCATGATCTTGGTTCACTGCAACCTCCGCCTCCCAGGTTCAAGCAATTCTCCTACCTCAGCCTCCCGAGTAGCTGGAATTACAGGTGCCTGCCACCACACCCAGCTAATTTTTTTTTTTTTTGTATTTTTAGTAGAGATGGGGTTTTTTTTGTTTTGTTTTTTTTTTTTGTATTTTTAGTAGAGACGGGTTTGTGTGGTTTTTTTTTTTTGGTTTTGTTTTTTTTTTTGTATTTTTAGTAGAGACGGGGTTTCGCCACATTGGCTAGTCTGTTCTCAAACTCCTGACCTCAGGTGATCCGCCTGCCTTAACCTCCCAAAGTGCTGGGATTACAGGCGTGTGCCATTGCACCCAGCCACAATCTTTCTTAAGATCTTAATCCAAGCTTGCTTTATATGTATGTATGCACCAATATTTTTAAATACATACATGTAATCATATTGTTTTGCAGATGGCTTTATTTGAGTGAGCGATTTTACACATCATGATATTTACTTAGTGGCAATCTAAATAAGGAACTTAAACCGTATCTGCCATTTTGCTCCCCTAAAAACTATTTCTGTCTAAGGGTCCTGTTAGAACAACTTGAGTTTCAAAAGCTTCCATTTTTGCTAAAGCAAATTTCATTTTCCATCACATTTCCAAGCCCATGTAATACAATCCTTTTTTAATCTCTACAGAGTGTATGATGGAGAGAAATCCTACCGACCAGGAGCTTTCTAAATGGTGACTATGGAGAGATGCCAAGGAAATTGAATGGTGCCAAATGCAAAATCCTCAAGTTGCTCTCTAAACCAACAGAAATTCACTGGGAGCTGGATTTCACTGAGGTAGGAAGTATTTCACCTACAAAGATAGAGCACATGTGGAGATTATATTTGGGACCAGGGAACAAAGAAGAAAAGTAAAGCTACGTTGTATTGCAGTTGTATTTCAGAAGAGAGTAAAAAGAGAACGTTCCCTGAAGTAAAAATAACCAATGACCTTTGGTGCAGGAAAAATATTTAAGCAATAGTTTATAATTAAGTTTATTTAAATTTTTCCCTTATAGGAAATTAACCGCTGAAAATCTGTTATTCCTATAGCAAGTTCAATGCACATAGAACGCATAAAGAGAGATCCAGAATTATTTCAAATTTCAAAAATTATATTTATTTGAAATAACCCTGGATCTAAACTTCTACAAATGTTTATTGCATACTCAATATGCATAGGAGGTCAGGGGAATACCAAGAACTCCAAGTTACAGAACAAGTCCTCTAAGGGCTTAAAAGTGCCAGTTAGGGAGACAAGTTATGGGCTTATAGAAAAAGAACCGTAATAATGGTAAGGATCTTGTGGTAAATACTAAATGAATAACAGAGTCATTCATTTTTGGAGACTTCTTCCCTCACTTATGGTCTTAGGACCAGGTAAGAGATAGAACTTAAATCATGTCTTAAAGGATTTTGGAAATTATAGGAAAAGAAGGGACATGAAAAGGATCCCAGCATCTAAAAAAGTACAGATGCAGCCAAGTACCAAGCACATCGAGCAGACCTTGAGCAGATCCTTTTAACTGCAACAAAGGGTTTGTGCCAAGTAGGAGAAAACTTTGAGTAAGTAGGTTGGGCCTCTACTCTGAAGGGCTTTGACTACTAAATTAAGATATTTGGACATTATCTTTTTAGGCCATAAAGAATCAAACTTGGTTTCCTGTGAAGCAGCAAGATTAAAGTATGCTTTCTAAAAATCTTTATTTTTTTATGAAGAAAATTTGCAAAACACAGAAAACCACCATAAATATAATACAAATTGACGTGCACCTATAATCCCAGCTACTCAGAGGCTGAGGCAGGAGAATCCCTTGAACCTGGGACACAGAGGTTGCAGTGAGCCGAGATTGCACACTGCACTCCAGCCTGGGTGATAGAGCAAGAATTTGTCTCAATAAATAAATACATACATATGTACATAAATATTAGTAAAATAAAAAATAAAAATAAAAATTACCTGGAAATCCATCATCCATAAATATGTTAAACTTTGATGGATAAATGTATAGCATTTTATTTCTGGCCATATATTTGTGTGTGTGCACGTGTGTGTGTAGACTGGGATTACGTTTTATTTATTCAACATTACGTTGTGAGTACTTTTTTCAACATGATTTTTAATGAACTGCATTGTATTTCATTATATAAATGCAATATATGTCCAATTTTTCCATTTTTCCTCCAGGCATAAATAACTAAGATTAATCCAAGGTTAACATAAGCAGTATTTACAATGGATTGGAGTAAGGATAAACTGAGAGCAGGAAGAGCAGTTAAGAAGCTACTGGTAGAGAAATGTTTGAATAAAGGGCATGCTCACACACTGGAATAGTTTATAACTATGATATTACATTATAATTATTGTTTCAAAGAATGATACTGCTCCCAGTGTAGTATTATGAAGTGATCTCCAAGGTCAATTTTCTGGGTTTCTCCTCTTCTCCCCAGTCTCTTAAATTTGTAGTGCTCCAGGCCGGGCGCGGTGGCTCAAGCCTGTAATCCCAGCACTTTGGGAGGCCGAGACGGGCGGATCACGAGGTTGGGAGATCGAGACCATCCTGGCTAACACGGTGAAACCCCGTCTCTATTAAGAAATACAAAAAACTAGCCGGGCGAGGTGGCGGGCGCCTGTAGTCCCAGCTACTCGGGAAGCTGAGGCCGGAGAATGGCGTAAACCCAGGAGGCAGAGCTTGCAGTGAGCTGAGATCCGGCCACTGCACTCCAGCCTGGGTGACAGAGCGAGACTCCGTCTCAAAAAAAAAAAAAAAAAAAAAAAAAAAAAAAAAATTTGTAGTGCTCCAGAACTCAGTCCTTTCTCTTCTCCTTCATCTACATTTCCTCCCTTGGTAATCTCATCCAGTCCCAAGAATTTAAATACCGTCTATATGCTAACCACTTGATGGCCTGTGGAAAGAAAAAGTATTCTACATACAGAGATGGATACACATTTCCTGAAAAAGCATTCAAAATTGTAAGTTGCTATCCAATAGGACAAATTACAAATACAAAACACTAGTGTACTGCCCTCGGAGGGGTGCTTGTAAGTGAGGGGCCTTGAAGCTGAGTATATGCTACAGCTCAAGTCAAGGCCTAGAGACAGGAGCAGAATGATGTGATGAAGGAATCGGGAGGGGTGCACCGCTACTACAAAGTCCGGCGATGGGATGGGTAGGGAAAAAAATCACCTTTGGCAATTTGCCCTTTAACTTCTACTCATTCAGATGTTTGTCAACTAATAACCTGAAAGCATCATTTGATTTAGGTTTCTAATAAATGGCATGTAAGCCATTGTGACAAAGGGTGGACAGAGAAAGACTCTGTTGACCAGTGAACAAAATAATGATCCTGAGATAGAAAGCAAATATACATGATTCTTCATTTTCAATACCTTCTCCATGTCAAAGTTTTTTTCATTGTTTCTTTTATGAGCTCTGCTTTTCATCAAATAACCCCTTCAACTAAAATTTTCAAAGAATTCTTTCTTTCCATCTTGAAAAGGCCTACCTACTTTTATACAATTGCACTTTGCCTTCCTTTTTGTGTAATTGGGTACAAACATGTAAAAATATTTATACTCCTCTCTAATCTATAGAAAACCATTTTGGGGGTCTTGAAAACAGACTCTTTACAGATGGAGAGAATGAGAGAAATGTCCTCAGTGTGCTGGCTAAAAACTGCAATGTCTGTCCAGCACTGTGCCTCCTCTCATAACAGGGGATGCTCTGCTGAATGAGCCCTTGTAAGTCAAGATTCAAAAAGTGCTTGTTTGCTCCAGTCGAACAAAGCTCTCACAGACAGTGGGATCTGCAGGGTAGCCACCAAGTGTGTTAAACCAATGCTCCCTCCACCACACTGCTGAATAGTTTATCGTAATGGCAGTTCTCACCTTCATGTATGGAGGCCGGTGTTCGTGTTGCCGTCCTGCACAGAGCTCCCACTGACTTCAAAGGAAATGACATAGAACAGAACCCTGTGGTGTAAGGAGAAACAAGCAGCATCTGATCAGAATCAGGCCACTTTTTTTTTTTCATTCCCTCTCTATAAATGGCTAAATTTATATACGGAATATCTAAAGGCCACCTTTCACTTCAGCAGTTTATGAATTGTCAGATATACATACACTTATTGGGAAGTTCAACACTGGAGTGCTTTTTATGTAGGAGGGAAAGGGAGGGGAGTGTGTGTTAGAAAAACCCACCTCAATCCCATGTATTTCTTGGTCTCTAAGACCCCCAAGAGATCAAAGTGATTTGGGGCTAGGTTAGTGGTTCTGTTTTACTTATAGCTGGCCTTGAGGCACACGCTAAAGAAAAAGAAGGAGGAGGAGAAAAAGAGGAGAGGAAAAATAAAGAGAAAAAAGAAAGCGTAAGTGTATGTTTATTAAGTCTCTGGATAGGGGAAGTCATTCTAAGCTTAAAAGCAAGGAGGGGGATAAATCAAAATGATATAGGTTAAAATGGCAAATGAAAAGCTGTGTCAACTGTGACAGGTAAAAGATTAATATTCCTACTGTATTCGAATTATCCACAAATTGGCTAAAAATGTAATAAAATAAATTCTAGATGGATAAAATGTTAAAATTTAAATTTTCTAAAAATGTTTAGCTAAAGTAATGCATATGTGAATATATGACCTCTGGATAGGAAAGGGAGTTCGAAACTTAAACGTAGTATAAGAAATCACAGTGGCCAGGCACGGAGGCTCACATCTGTAATCCCAGCACTTTGGGAGGCTGAGGTGGGCAGATCACAAGGTCAAGAGATCGAGACCATCCTGGCCAACATGGTGAAACCCCGTATCTACTAACAAGACAAAAATTAGCTGGGCGTAGTGGCAGGCACCTGTAATCCCAGCTACTTGGGAGGCTGAGGCAAGAGAATCGCTTGAACCCGGGAGGCAGAGGTTGCAGTGAGCCGAGATCATGCCATTGCATTCCAGCCTGGGCAAAAAGAGAGAAACTCTGTCACAAAAGAAAAAAAAAAAAAAAAACAAAGAAATCACAAAGAAAAGTATCAAAACATTTGACCATATGAAAAATTAAAATTCTGCAAATTAAAAAAATAAATAAAAATTAAAACAGTCAACTTGGAAAATATTTGCAACAAACAATTATCCTGAATTTATAAGGAATTCAAGGCTGGGCTTGGTGGCTCATGCCTGTAATCCCAGCACTTTGGGAGGCTGAGGCAGGCAGATTGCTTGAGCTCAGGAGTTTGAGACTAGCCTGGACAACATGGTGAAAACCCATCTGTAAACAAAAATTTAAAAATTAGCCGGACATGGTGGTGCATGCCTGTAGGCTCAGCTACTTGTGAGGCTAAGTTGGGAGGATCACTTGAGCTCAGGAGGTGGAGGCTGCAGTGAGCCGAGATCACACCACTGCACTCCAGCCCAGGCGATAGAGTAAGACTCTTTCTCAAAAAATAATAATAATAAAAATAAAGAACTCAAGAAAGTTGATTTTTTTAAAAAAAGTAGTAAAAGATTTCCAGAGAAAAAACAGACAAAGGATTCAGAAAATTCATGGAAACATAAATTAAAATGGCTAATAAACACTTGAAAATGTTCAATATTACTAATGACCAATGAGTAATGACATACAAACTTTTTTCACTTCAAATATGCAAATATGAAAAAATGAAACTATACATTGTAGTCTTTTCAAATACAAGCAATGAACAGAACATACAGTGAAAAAGAAATGCTTATTCAAAATAGCAACAAAACAAATAAAATGCCGAAGAGTATACTTAATGTGCAGAACCTAAATAAGGAAAGTGAGCTTTCTCCCTTTCTCACCAGAAGGCAGCCTCATGGGGGCCAGGCCTGCCTCAGAAGAGTGTTCTAGCAAGGTAGCAGCCTAAAGGTATCAGGAAATTGGCAACATGCAGGGAGATTAAGCAAATTAGTGGAATATTAAGGATAATGACAGTCAAGTTGCTCACTGTCAGAGAAAAGAGGTGCAAACATGGAAGAGGAAAGCTAGAATAAGCCCTGTGGCAATGGATTAGAATTGAACCTATCAGTGTGAACTCATGGTTTTCAATATATAAAGACAGATATAAAGAATAAACATAGGGCCAGGCGCGGTGGCTCACACCTGTAATCTCAGCACTTTGGGAGGCCCAGGTGGGCGGAACACTTGAGGTCAGGAGTTCAAGACCAGCCTGGCCAACATGGTGAAACCCCACCTCTACTAAAAATACAAAAATTAGCAGGACACGGTGGCACACATCTGTAATCCCAGCTACTCGGGAGGCTGAGGCAGGAGAATCACTTGAATCTGGGAGGTGGAGGTTGCAGTGAGCTGAGATTGCACCATTGTACTCCACCCTGGGCAAAGAAGCAAGACTCCATCCCAAAAATTAATTAAATTAATTAACATAGATGTAGATGCATGTATGCATATATGCATATAAATGTATATGTGAAAATACCTATATATGTACATATGTATATGCATACATGTATTTCCCTAGTTCAGTTAGTAAGGCAGCCTCGGAAAAGCAATGCCATAGTAACGATGAGCACTCCCAGAGTCTCTATCTTTTCTGAATATTGTTCTATCTTCTCCACATTTACTCTGTTCTTTAGGAATCTTATCCACTTTTTAATGCCGATAACATCTACATGTATATGTCGAGACTAGACCTTTCATCTAAGCCCCAGATTACTGTATTCAAACTGTTTATCTGACATCTCTACTTTGTTGTGTCACACACGTTTCAAATGTAGCATAGTCAAAATAGAATCTTTGATTTCCCTGTGCCCTTCCAAGCTATTTCCCCCATTATTTGTATCTTATAAATGGCAAAGTTATTCACTCAGTTACCGAAGTCAGAAGTCTAGGAGTTAAAATCCTTTCCCTTCCCCTTATCCTTCATTGTCAGTTCACCAGCCAGTCCAAATGGGGTTCCACCTCCCAAATGTATCTTGAATTCATTCACTTGTCCCCATCTTCACTTGGGACTGTGCCAGTTTAAATTATTGCTCTTCCTCTCCTGGTTTACTGTGATGGCTTTCGACTGGTCCCTCCACTTCTATGGAAACGTCCTTACATTCCATTATCAACATAACCAGAGTAAACTCCTGAAATGTAACTGGAGCGTGCCATTCTCCTCTTTAAAACACTTCCATGTGTTTCCAGCCTTTTAGAACAAATCCAAGTGCCTGGCTATGGCTAGAAAGACCCCCGCATGATTGGAACACCTGCCTGAAGTCTCCAACTTTGCACCATGTATCTTATCTCATCGGTCACAACTCTGCAGTCAAAGTGTCCTCTGCAGGCTGCGTGTGGTGGCTCATGCTTGTAATTCCAGCACTTTGGGAGGCCGAGGTGGATTGGTGGATCACTTAAGGCCAGGAGTTTGAAATTAGCCTGGCCAATGTGGTGAAACCCCATCTCTACTAAAAATACAAATAATTTCTCAGGTGTGGTGGTGCACACCTGGTCCCAGCTACTCAGGAGGCAGGAGAATCACTTGAACCCTGGAACAGGAGGTTGCAGTGAGCTGAGATCACACCACTTCACTCCAGCCTGGGCAACAGAGCAAGATTCTGTCTCAAAAAAAAGTGTCCTCTGCAATTGATGCTCCTAGAACACACTAACCTCTTTCCTCTTTCAGGATTTTTGCACTTGTTCTTGTTTCTGTTTGTAATGCTCTTCTTTCAGCTTTTCAAATAGTTGGCCCCTTCTCATTCTTTAGTTTTTAACTTCAATGTCAATTTCTCACCGGGTGCTGTGGCTCATGCCTGTAATCCCAGGACTTTGGGAGGCCGAGGAGGGTGGGTCACCTGAGGTCAGGAGTTTGAGACCAGCCTGACCAACATGGCGAAACCCCATCTCTACTAAAAATACAAAATTAGCTGGGTGTGGTGGGGTATGCCTATAATTCCAGCTACTCGGGAGGCTGAGGCAGGAGAATCGCTTAAACCCAGGAGGCGGAGGTTGCAGTGAGCCGAGATCGCGCCACTGCACTCCAGCCTGGGCAATAAGAGTGAAACTTCATCTCAAAAAACAAAAACAAAAATGTCAATTTCTCAAGGCAGAATTTCCTGGTCATCTTATCTAAGTAGGACCCTCTATTATTCCCTTTCACAGCCAACTGTTTATATTCTTCCCAATACAAGCTGTAATTGTTTTACTTGTTTGGTTGTATGTGTCTTTCACTAGAGTATAAGTTGTGCAAGGGAGGTGATCTTGTCTTCCTTATTTTCTTATGTATTCCCATTGTTTAGCATGGTGTCTGGTATATACTGTATAGTTGATAAATTTTTATTGAATTCACATATCCATCTGACAAGGGATTAATAACCAGAATATATAAGGAGCTCAAACAATTCAGGAGAAAAACCCCAAATAATCCAATTTTTAAATAGGCAAAAGATCTGAATAGACATTTCTTCTTCTTCTTCTTCTTATTATACTTTAAGTTCTAGGGTACATGTGCACAACGTGCAGGTTTGTTACATAGGTATACATGTGCCATGTTGGCTTGCTGCATGACATTTCTTAAAAGAAGGTATACAAATGGCCAACAGGCATATGAAAAAAAAAAGTTCAACATCACTAATCATCAGAGAGATGCAAATCAAAACCGCAATGAGATTTCATCTCACCCCAGTTAAAATGGCTTTTATCAGAAAGACAGGGAATAATGGATGCTGGCAGGGATGCAGAGAAAGGGGAACCCTCATACATAGTTGGTGGGAATGTCACTTAGTACAGCTATTATGGAAAACTGTAAGGAAGTTCCTTAAAAAACTAAAAATAGAACTGCCATATGATTCACCAATTTCACCACTAGATATATATCCAAAAGAAAGGAAATCAATGTATCAAAGATATGTCTGCACTCCCCTGTTTATTGCAACACTATTCACAATAGCCAAAATATAAAATCAACCTAAGTGCCCATAAACGGATGAATGGATAAAGAAAATGTGGTACATATACAAGATGGAATATTATTTGGCAATAAAAATTAAACCCTGTCATTTGAAGCAACATAGATGGAACTGGAGGTCATTATCTGAAGTGAAATAAGCCAAGCACAGAAAGACAAATATCACATGTTCTCACTCATATGTGAGAACTTAAAAAGTAGATTTTATGAAGATAGAGAGTAGATTGGTAGTTTTCAGAGACCAGGTAGGGTAGAGGGGAAGGCAAGGGTGAAGAGAGGTTGATTAATGGGTACAAATATACAGTTTAACAGAATAAATAAGACCTAGAGTTTGATAGATCAGAAGGGTGACTATAGTTAACAACAATCTATTGTGTATTTCAAAATAGCTAGAAGATAATAATTTGAATGTTTCAAACATAAAGAAAAGACAAATCTATAAGGTGATGGCTATCCCAGTTATACTGGTTTGAACTTTACAAATTATATGAATGTAATACATTATCGCAGGTACTCCCAAAATATGTATGCCTATGACGTATCAATAAAAATTAAAAATAATAAAAATTTACAGAAATCTACTATGTGTGAGGTGCTAAGGACTCAGAAATGGAACAAAACTTTCTCTCACATGGCTTATAACCTAGGAGAGAAGTAAGTAGGAAAGTAGTAAGAAATGGCTATTCTGCATAATTAGTGCTATGGTTGGGGAAGTAAAGGAGAGTACAGCATCATCTAGGAGAAGCCCCTGCTCTGGGACTCAAGGAAGATCACAAAAGGCTTTTTTTTTTGGAGGCTGTAACACCTTAGCGAAACCTACAGGATGGATCAGTTAGTCATCCAAGATACAGTGGGTGAGGACAGAAGTGAAGAACAACATGTATCTGGAAAGGAAGGAGGGCATGACATGATCAACAGGCTAAGGCTTAGGGCTGCCAGAGTAGAGCTGAGGATGAGGAAGATGAATGGCAAGAGATAAAGATATAAATAAGCTGATACAATGGTAAACCTCACCAAACATCTTGAGGAAATGGGAAGGTCATTGGAATGCTGTATGCAGGGAGTAGCATGACCAGTTTTGTGTTACACAAGGTCGTTCTGGCTATACTGTATATAAGGGATCGAAGACCAAGAGTTAGGAGGCCCTGGCAGCAACCAAGGTGAAAGCTGGCAGAATAACAATGACCTCAACTGGGGTGGTAACGATGGGACTATAAAGAATAAGAAGACAGATCTGAGGGCCATTTAAACTCCTGGCCTCAGCTTCCTAAGCAGCTGGGACGACAGGTGCATGCCACCACACTCCACTAAGTTTTTTGTTTTTTTGTTTTTATTTTTTTTTAAGACAGAGTCTCACTCTGTAGCTCAGGCTACAGTGCAGTGGTGCGATCTTGGCTCACTGCAACCTCCACCTCCCAGGTTCAGGCGATTCTCAGCCTCCCGAGTAGCTGCGATTACATGCGCCCACCACCATGCTGGGCTAATTTTTTGCATTTTTAGTAGAAATGGGGTTTCATGATGTCGGTCAGGCTGGTCTTGAACTCCTGACCTCAAGTGATCCACCCGCATCAGCCTCCCAAAGTGCTGGGGTTGCAGGCATGGACTACCATGCCTGGCCTCATTTTTTATTTTTTAGAGATGGGGTCTTGATATTTTTCCCAGTCTGGTCTTGAACTTCTGGCCTCAAGTGATCCTCCCACCTCAGCCTCCCAAGTGGCTGGAATTATAGGCAAGATCTTCTGTTTTTAAAGCTTACTCTTTGACTCCAACCATTTTTCAAATATATCTATACCTATAATTTATTGTCCTTAACCTGTGTCATGTGCCAATTTTCAGTATTACTCTGCCTAAATTCTGTGATCAATCATTATAACCTTGCAAGCTTCCTAAACTCCCTTGTCTTGTCGCTCTTACTTTTTATTGATTTTTTTTTTTAACTTTGCAAATCCTGGTTAAATCTAACTTTCTGCCTGCTTGTTACCAGGATCCAGTTTTCCATTTAAATCTGCACTGCACCTCTACAGCTAAATGTGGTTGGAGGGAAAAACACATAACCATCACTAACCTCACTTGAGTGCTTAATGCTACCTACCAATCATTATTGTTCCTTGGTCCAGACTCGCATTCTTCTAGACTATTCAGACTTTCTCCGAACTTTCAAGCCTCTGAAAACTTCTCCCCATCCTCACTCTCAACTGATGAGTTGTATCTTATTTCTATTGAAAAATAATGGCAATCAGAAAGGAATTTTCATGTGTTCTCACTGCCACATCTCCTCACCTACCTGCACTTGTGTTCACACGGTCTGCCTTCTCACATGTTACTGTGAATGGACTGTCTATGCTCCTAATGAAGGCCAGTTCTCTATTACGCACTAGATCTCCCTCTCTCTAGTCGATTTAGGGACCCCATTAAAGCAATTTTCTCCTTTATCTCTGGCATCATCAAGTTTTTTCTCTCTGTTGGATCTTTCCCATCAGCACAAAGCCATGGTTTTATTTCTACTGTCTTAAGAAAAAATAAAAATAAACCTTACTATTCACCTTACTTTTCCCTTCAGTTACTCCATTTTCTACCTTATCCTTTTAGCAAAATTCCTTTAAAGAGTAGCCTGCCTATACCTACTATTTCTAACTTCTCTACTCCCATTCTCTCTTGAATCCACATAGATCAGCTTTTTTTCCCTGTCTTAGTCCATTTTGTGTTACTATAACAGAATACCTCAGACTGGGTATTTTATAATGAACAGAGATTTATTGGCTCACACTTCTGGAGGTTGGGAAGTCCAAGATTGAAAAGTCCATCTTGCCAGGACCTTCTTGCTGCATCATCCCACGGTGGACAGCATCCCATAGCGGAAGGGCAAAGCGAGGGTGAGAGAGACAAAACAGGGCTGAACTCATCCTTTTATAAAGATTCTACTCCAACAATAACAACTCTATTTCTGAGATAATGGCATTAATCCATTCATGAGGTAGAGTGCTCATGACCTAATCACCTCTTAAATATCCTACCTTTCAATACTGTCACAGTAGCAATTAAATTTCAACTTGTGTGGGAGGGGACAAACATTCAAACCACAGCATCCCCCACCATGCCATTAACTCTGTTGTCACTATCACCCAATATTTCCACATTGCTAAATGTAATGGTCAACGTCAGCCCACATCTTGCTTGACCTGTTAGCAGCATGGGACACAGCTGTTCCTTCCTTTCTTCTTGAGACACTTTCTTTCCTTGACTTCCAATGTTTCTCCCCACCTTACTATCTCTTCCTTCTCAGTCTCCTTTGTTGGTTTCTCCTTATCGCCCTGACCTCTCAATATCGAAATATCTCAGTCTTTGGATTTCTTCTCTTCACTATCTACACTCACTTTGTGGTAGGTTAAATTATGGTTTACAACTACTTGCTTTCTCCCTTCTATGAGTATTATACATCTGCACCCTTTGGATTTGTCTTAAAATGCCTCTGCTGAGCAGAGTATACATTTTTTGCCACATTGCAGGGCGGAGCTATGTGACTTTTTTTGGCTGGTGGGATGGAATAAAGTGTGTACGCCATACGCAAGGAGAATCCTTAAATTGGATTGAATTGATTAGTATGGCCTCTCTTGCTTCTGCCCTTTGCCATGAGTATAGCACAGACAGGGGCTGTTCTTTTAGCCTAGGCTCAAGATTAGAAGGCGCTTGAATCAGACCTATTGCTGGCCCACAACCTAGAGCAGAGCTGTAATCAATCTGTAGCCTATATGTAGCAAGAGCAAGAAATGAATGTTTGCTGCTGTAATCCACTGAGATTTGGTGCTTGCTAGTTACCTCAGCAATGTTAACTAATAAAATTTTCTATAAACTCTCCTGAGCTCCATGCTTATATATCCAGTTGCCAACTTGGCATCTACATTTAGATGTATCAAAGGCATCTCAAACTCAGCAGGTTCAAAATGAGCTCCTGATATTTCCCACAAAATCCGGTCTTCTTGAAGTCTTGTCATTATGACTAGTGTAAACTCCAACAACAACAAAAAAAGGGGGACAAAAAACTACAGTCACCCTGATTTCTCACTTTTGCTTGCATTCCATGCCCAATTTATCAACAAATCTTGTTGGTTCTATTTTCAAAATAAATCCAGAGTCTGGAAACTTCTCACCACCTTTACTAGTACCACCTTGGCCCAAGCCATGATCATCTTTGCCCATTTACTGTTACAGCCATACCAATCCCCACCAATGGGGTGGTCACCTTTGCATTCTCCATCAGAGCCTCAGCTCCTAAGCATTACTGAGAAAGTTCCTCTAGCGTAGGAAAACAAAAGTTAATCAATAACTACCCAATGAATGTTACCCAAGCTCAGTTGGGTCATAATTACTCATGGGCCATCTTTTAATTATCTCTAATCACTTTTTACCACCTCCATCACTATCATAGTCCAAGCCACTATCATCTCTTGTCCAAGTTATTCTGAAAGACACTCAGTTTACTCCTGCTCTTGTCCCCAAGAGTGGGCCTTTTAAAACAGAAAGTCAGATTGTGTTACTCCTTTGTCCAAATTTTCCTTTCCTCAAATAGAAAAATATCATCTCGCCAAGAGAAAAAAATCATTATAATGGTCCACAACACCCTTACATTTTGCACACATGCACACACACACACACACTCCCCATCTTACTGCTCAGATCTCATCTCTTATGACCCTCACTTTTCTCATTCAGCTTTAGCCACAGTAGCCTCCTTGCTGTTTCTTAAATACATAATTTATGCTCCCACTTCAGAGCCCTTTACCTAAGATGCTTTTCCACCAAATATCTCTATGGCCTGCTCCCTTGCTTTCTTTAGGATTTTACTCAAATGTCACCTTCTCAGTGAGGCCTTCCTTTACCGCTCTATTTTAAATTGTCCCAGAACTCCCTATCCCACTTCCCTGCTTTATTTCCCTCTCTAGCACTTATCGCAAAGTATGTAAAATGTAACGTATAACAAATTTTGCTTTTTTGTGTTTATTGCTTCTCTTTCTACACTAGAATGTAAACTCCATGAACTAAGAGTAGTTGTGGTCTGTTTTGTTCACTGTTGCATACTGTGAACTGGTGTAGCCTTCTTCTCAAGCCCTTCCAATAAATTTGGAAATTCCTAATTACTTGAATTAAATCTTTCTCTGCTTAAAAAAAACAAAAACAAACAAACAAAAAACTACATTGGTTTCTGTTTTCTTTCATGAACCTGACTGATAGACCCTTTCTTGCAGAAAAAAAAAAAATGCTTCTATCTGGAGAGACTGAACCAGAACAACTCTGGACCCTGCAACTATGGGCCTTCAATGAAAGTCTACATATTGAACAATGAGGTCTCCAGCCTTTTTATACCATTGGCTCTAGACACTGGCTGACAGTCTTACAGTACACCATCTTCAGCGAGGAGATTAGAATATTTGTTATTGGAGCTGCTGGCTTCCCAAGAGAAAAGCATTTTGGGAAAGAGGGAAAGAGCGCTGCCTAATCAACCTGCCATGCACAGAGGTTCCAATGGACTTTTTTATTGCCTCATTCTTAAATCAAGAGACCACCAAGGGTCACCAGATATTAGAAGACATATAGAAGAAAGATTCCAATACAAAATATAGGAAAAAAACCCAAACCTTTAAAAAATGAACTTATGGCCAGGTGCGGTGGCTCAGGCCTGTAATCCCAGGACTTTGGGAGGCTCAGGCGGGCAGATCATGAGGTCAGGAGTTCAAGACAAGCCTGGCTAACATAGTGAAACCCCATCTCCACTAAAAATAAATAAATAAATAAATACATACATACATACATACATACATACATAAATATTAGCTGGGTATGGTGGCACGCACCTGTAGTCCCAGCTACTCAGGAGGCTGAGGCAGGAGAATCGTTTGAACCTGGGAGGCGGAGGTTGCAGTGAGCCGAGACCACGCCACTGCACTCCAGACTGATGACAGAGCGAGACTACGTCAAAAAAAAAAAAAAAAAAAAAAAAAAAAGAACTTATAAGGAATAGAAACAGTAGATGGAATAGAAGAAGAAAGCTTATAAATTACAATTATAACTAACATTCTTAGAAAGATAAGAAAAGTATCGCATCTTTACTTTAGTAAGTACTCCTTAAACGTTAATAAGATACTCCCAGAAAGGAACATTCAGAGAATTAGAAAAAATTGTAACTATTAAGAATGTAATAGCAGATAGAAAATTTAATAAGATTGGAAAATATGTCTACTAAGACAGTGGAAAAGAGGAAGAAAAGGATAATAAGATTAGAAACTCAACACAGGAAATTTAGCATCCAACTGATCAAAATTTCAAAATAAGAATAGAGAAAAATTGAGAGCAACAGTCAAATAATTAAAGAAAATTTACAAGAATTAATTGCCAGAAATCCTAAGGTAACATAGAGAAACAAAAAAGACCATGCAGGAAGGAGAAACAGAATGGCATTAAACTTCTCATGGCAATACTAGATCCTAGACAACAATAAAACAATGACTTCAAAATTGTCATCAAAGTGGATTTCTAGTGTCAAATTCTATACAAATCACAATCATGTGTAAGGGTAGACTAAAGACATTTCAGATACGCAGTCTCTCAAGGTCTCAAAACATTTACTTCCAGGCACCCTCTTTTTTTTTTTTTTTTGACACAGAGTCTTACCCTGTCACACAGGCTGCAGTGCAGTGGCACAGTCTCTGCTCACTGCAACCTCCACCTCCTGGGTTCAAGGAATTCTCCCGTCTCAGCCTCTAAGTAGTTGGGATTACAGGCTCCCGCCACCATGCCTGGCTAATTTTTTGTATTTTTAGTAAAGACAGGGTTTCATCATGTTGGCCAGGCTAGTCTCAAACTCTTGACCTCAAATGATCTGCCCGCCTCGGCCACCCAAAGTGCTGGGATTACAGGTATGAGCCACGGCGTCTGGTCTGGGGCACCCCTTCTAAGGTTGCTATTGGACAAAGTGTTCCATCAAAACAATGGAAGAAACCAAGAAATGGGGCATACACGGAATCCAAGCAAAAGAATCTTATGCAGGAGAGAGGAGAAGGGAATGGCCAGAAGTCCCAGGTAGCCTGCAGTGCGGCAGGCCTAAAGAGCAGCCAGTCACAGATAGGAATAGGACAATAGAGGCCTCAAAAAGGCTGTTTTTTAAAGATGGGAAAAAAACCCAAACTGTGAAACTGACAGATTACCTGATGTATTAACCACAGAATATACAGAGAAATTTTACAGCTCTGGGAGAGGAAATGATCAACTGAGACAAGTTCATAGAAAACAAAACAAACAGAAAGACAAGGTAATTACTATCATAATTATTTTTACAAAAGGGAAATGTGGCTGGGCATGGTGGCTCACACATGTAATCCCAGCATTTCGGGATGCCAAGGTGGGAGGATCTCTTTGAGCCTGGGAGTTTGAGACCAGCCTGGGAGGCATGGCGAGACCCCATTTCTACAAAAAATAAAAAAAAATTAGCCCGGAGTGGTGGCATACACCTGTGGTCCTAGCTTCTCATGAGTAATGTGCCTAAAATGTATGCAATATAAAGTTGAAGGCACCGGCTATTAATATTTCTGACCAAATGTTTAACTTGAATTGAAATCAGCCTTTCTATCTCACCTTCAGCGTACAGGAAATACAGGGATTAGGCAAACATGCAAAATGACACCAAAAAACACAAACAATCAGACAAATCCAGAAGGCACACTGAATAGGGCCAATGGGACAATCTGTTCAACAATTCAATGACATAAAAAAAGAGGGGAGGGCACTGTTGAAATTAATGGAGAATTAAGCAAGACGGCAACCTGTGCAATGCGTGGTCTTTCATTGAATCTTGCTTCAAAAAAATAAGCTGCAAAAGACATTTTTTGAGACCATTGGGAAAATTTTAATATGATATGTTATAAAATATAAGACCTTATTGTTATTAATTTTGTTAGTTGTGATAATGATTTTCTTAGAGATGCATTCTATTTAGGGGTACTAAATAAATCATGACATTATACCATGATGTCTAGAATTTAATTTAAAAATGCTTCAGAAAAAGAAAGATGAAGCAAATATGACCAATTGTTAAAACTAGGTGCAGGCCGGGCTCGGTGGCTCAAGCCTGTAATCCCAGCACTTTGGGAGGCCGAGACGGGTGGATCACAAGGTCAGGAGATCGAGACCATCCTGGCTAACCCGGTGAAACCCCGTCTCTACTAAAAAATACAAAAAACTAGCCAGGTGAGGTGACAGGCACCTGTAATCCCAGCTACTCGGGAGGCTGAGGCAGGAGAATGGCGTAAACCCGGGAGGCGGAGCTTGCAGTGAGCTGAGATCCGGCCACTGCACTCTAGCCTGGGCGACAGAGCGAGACTCCGTCTCAACCAAAAAAAAAAAAAAAAACTAGGTGCATATATATTGGAATCTATTATGGTATTCTACTTTTCTTTATGTTTGGAGATTATAATAAAGTTACAAATAAACTTAGTGGCAGAAAGAAAGTGATGAAATAGTTACTTATATAGGTTGCAGTGGCTCACACCTGTAATCCCAGCACTTTGTGAGGCCGAGGTGGGTGGATCACGAGGTCAGGAGATCGAAACCATCCTGGTTAACACGGTGAAACCCCGCCTCTACTAAAAATACAAAAAATTAGCCAGGTGTGGTGGTGTGCACCTGTAGTCCCAGCTACTCAGCAGCCTGAGGCAGGAAAATGGCGGGAACCCAGGAGGCGGAGCTTGCAGCGAGCCGAGATCGCGCCACTGCACTCCAGCCTAGATGACAGAGGGAGACTCCATCTCTGAAAAAAAAAAAAAAAAAAAAAAAAGGTTATTAGTGGAGATTGGTTTTACTGTGGGCTTATTTGCAAGTTGAAAGAAAGAGGCAGCAGGGAGAGAAGGAGAGGAACTGATGGAACAAAGTCAAAGAGGAAGTGGGATAAGATACGACATAAGGACACGTGGAGCATTCAGATCCAGAGAGGACGATCAGCACCTCTTCCTCTGAGACCAGAGGGACAAACCATAATGAGTGGAGAGATGAGGACATTCTTTTTTTTTTTTTTTTTTTTTTTTTTGAGATGGAGTCTTGCTCTATAGCCCAGGCTGGAGTGCAGTGGCTGAATCTCAGCTCACTGCAAGCTCTGCCTCCCGGGTTTACGCCATTCTCCTGTCTCAGCCTCCCGAGTAGCTGGGACTACAGGCGCCCGCCACCTCGCCCGGCTAGTTTTTTGTATTTTTTAGTAGAGACGGGGTTTCACCGTGTTAGCCAGGATGGTTGTGATCTCCTGACCTCGTGATCCGCCCGTCTCGGCCTCCCAAAGTGCTGGGATTACAGGCTTGAGCCACCGCGCCCGGCCGATGAGGACATTCTTAAAGTGGAGCTAGCAAAGCGGGGAATGGCCTTCCACAAGAGGAAACATAAGACTGGACCCAGAAAAGTAAAGGTGCGTTTGGGGACTTGAGGCAAGTGAGAAAGCTCTGGAAATGCCGCTGGATACATTCTGTAGGGATGCATTCCTGAAGAGAGGTGGTGCCGTGGTGATGGTGGCACACATGGATAGTGAACCGCACCTGCATAATGGCGTGATTTTCTTCAAGCATGCCCATCAACCTGGGAGTAGGAAAAAAGCCCGAGAATGCTGGATTTTCCCTGACGTGAAGGAAGGGAAAGTGACAACCCCACAAATCAAATAAGTGAGTGTGGAGTGTGAATGCCTCTAGTTCTTTAGTACACCCATACGTAACTAGCCAACCACAGGAAGCTGTCTCTGTGGAGCTTTGAATAAGACAGGAATGGCATTAACAAACTATAACAAGAAAGGCCGAAAAGGGTACATAGTCATGTTTGCTCTGAAGATGGTCCAATAAGAGTGAAGAGGTGAGACAAGTAGAGAGGGTGATAAGTTGTGGTCAATATAACAAGCACAGAGGGTGACAGTTTGGAGAATATAAAATTCCAGTGGTGTTGAGGTCCCAGGTATGGCCATGCAAGTGTGTAACTGAAGTAGAAACTAGTCAGCCAAGTTCCTCAACATGGATTTGGTAGGCAACGTGTAAGAGAGCCCCTAGTGACCCCCACCTCCTGTTAGTCCCACCCTTGTGTAATCACCTACCCCACTGAGTATAGGTCTAGTGACACTTCTTTTTTTTTTTTTTTTTTGAGATGGAGTCTCACATTGTCACCCAGGTTTGAGTACAGTGGCGTGATCTCAGCTCACTGCAACTTCTGCCTTCTGAGTTCAGATGATTCTCCTGTCTCAGCCTCCTGAGTAGCTGGGATTACAGGCGCCCACCACCAGGCCTGGCTAATTTTTTGTATTTTTAGTTGAGATGGGGTTTCACCATGTTGCCTAGGCTGGTCTTGAACTCCTGACCTCGTGATTTGCCTGCCTGGGCCTCCCAAAGTGCTGAGATTACAGGGGTGAGCCACCTGGCCCAGCCAGCTCACTTCTAGCAAATAAAATGTGGCAAAAATGGTGGGCTCTCGCTTCTGAGATTAGGTTACAAAAATACTCTGGCTTTCGCCTTGTTTGCTTTCTTTTGCTTTTGCTTTCGTTTGCTTGAATGACGCCAGCTGCTATGTCGTGAACTGCCCAGTGGAGAGACCAATCAGGCAAGGAACTGAGGGAGGCCTCTGGCCAACATCCAGGGTGGAACTGAGCCCTCAGTCCAACAACCCATGAGGACCCGAGCCTGCCCACAGCCACATGAGTGAGCTTGGAAGCAGATCCTCCCCAGCAGAGCCTTAGATGACGGCTACCTCAGTCAACACTCAACTGCAGTATTGTGAGAGACTCTGAGCCAGAGGATCCAGATAAGTGTTGCCCAGATTCTTGACTCACAGAAACTGTGAGATAATATATGTTTGTTGTTTTAAGCTGCTAAGGTGGAGTGATTTGCTATGTAGTCATAGATAACTAATACAATGGATGTTGATGTCTTGAGAACAACAGGAGACAAGGTTGAGAAGAAAATCATAAACCAGGAGCAGTGGTCATCATTAAAGATAAAGCAGAGCTTCTTCCACTTTACTTGCAGACAGAACACTTAGGGTTCTTGTGAGAATGCAGATTCTGACTCAGTAGTTTTGGGACCTACCCTTAGTTCGTTGTACATGTCTTTTTTCTTTCTTTGTTTTCTTTTTATTTTTTTGAGATGGACTCTTCCTCTGTTGCCCAGGCTGGAGTGCAGTGGTGTGATCTCGGCTCACCACAACCTCTACCTCCCAGGTTCAAGTAATTCTCCTGCCTCAGCCTCCCAAGTAGCTGGGACTACAGGTGTGTGCTACCATACCTGGCTAATTTTTTTTTTTTGTATTGTTAGTAGAGATGGGGTTTCACTATGTCGGCCAGGTTGGTCTTGAACTCTTGACTTCAAGTGATCCACCCACCTCGGCCTCCCAAAGTGCTGCAATTACAGGCATGAGCCACCACGCTCGGCCTTTTTATTTACTTATTCATTTAAGACAGAGTCTCACTCTGTCACTCAGGCTGGAGTGCAGTGGTCATCTCATCTTACTGCAAACTCTGCCTCCCGGATTCAAGCAATTCTCCTGCTTCAGCCTCCAAGTATCTGGGACTTTAGGCACGTGCCACCACACTCAACTAATTTTTGTGTTTTTTTAGCAGAGACAGGGTTTCACCATGTTGGCCAGGCTGGTCTCATACTCCTGACCTCAAGTGATCCACTGCCTTGGCCTCCCAAAGTGCTGGGATTACAGGTGTGAGCCACCGCACCTGGCCAATTGTACATTTCTAAAAAGTTCAGAGAGGAGGCTCATGCTGTTGGTCCTTTACAAACTAGGGCTCTAAAGCACCCTGAGGATTAGCAGAAGACAGTAGAGAGGATGGGGAAAAGGTGAGTTAGAAGAACCCAAATCAATATGCTTGAAGAGGAGATCAAATTGTTCACTAAAATAAGGAGGCAGTTCAAGGCATATGTAAGTCAGGGCCTAAGATAAGGCTAGGGAATAATAGAGAGGAAGCAGACAGGCAGATAATTCTGGGTGAAAACATGAAGCATTGGTGTTACCTACAACTGGCTTTTATGGGTTCCCCATAGTACAATGTTAAGGCAGGTCTGTCACGGTTAGGGGACAGGATTCTCTTTCTCTCTTTCCCTCCTGTCCCCTCCCACCCCCTACCAATTACTCTTAATACCTATCTACATCCACTTAATAAAACCTGATTTATAAAAGGCCTTTAGGGGCCAGGCACGGTGGCTCATGCCTGTAATCCCAGCACTTTGGGAGGCCAAGGTGCATGGATCACTTGAGCCCACGAGTTCGAGAATAGCCTGGGCAACAAGGCAAACCCCTGTCTCTACTAAAAATACAAAAATTAGCTGGGCATGGTGTCATGTGCCTGTAGTTTCAGCTACTCAGGAGGCTGAGGTGGGAGGGTCACCTGAGACTTGGGAGGTTGAGGCTGCAGTGAGCTGTGTTTGTGCCATTGCGCTCCAGCCTGAGTGATGGGAATGAGACCTTGTCTCAAAAAAAAAAAAAAAAAAAAAGGCCTTTAGGGTAAATGGAGATATAATTTCATTCATTCATTTATTCATTCAGTCATTCAGTCATTCATTTAGCAACTCTGTCCCAAGCACTTGTTATGTACTAGATATTAGAGAAACAAAAGTGGATGAGAGTCTCTGCCCTAATTACTGATATAGGAGGGGAGACAGGTGACAGGTACATCAATAACTACTGGAACACAATGTGATAGGTGCTATAATAGAGGTACAAAAGTTATGGTAGCCTGGCAGGATTAATGATTACTTTTTCCCAAGAGCTCAGGGGTAAGAGAAGTTTTGCAGATCAGGTGGCTGGGAGCCGGGCCTTTAGAGGAGTAGACATTGAAAGGGAATCAGAGAATTTTAGGCAGATCAATTTGTAAATAAACATCTCTTAGACCCCTTCCTCATACGAATAACATAAGCTCACACAGCAACGACCTTCTCATCTTTGGGCTTTCTTCATGGGAAGGGAACTCACAAACTGGCCAACATAAATATCTTGGCTCTTGGCTGTTACATTTCTCATAATAAATGATTAAACTGATTTTCTCATACAGATCAGGCTCATATGAGTTTGGGATACAGGAGCCAGTTTTTTTTTTTTTTTTTTAAATCAAGCCAGCATAAGCCAAGTTGAGATTCCAGATTACAAAGGCAGAAAACCCACAGAATCTAGAAGGGCAACATCTTTCCTAACTGTTCAACTTATTCCTCCACTGCACACAGTGAAACACTAAACCTAAAGAGGACTGGATTCATGATAACATTGTTCACAGAAAGGGACAAGAGGCTAATACTCTTAGATTTAGGTGTATGTGGTGGGGGAAAAAGTCTACAAAGGGAACTGGAAGAGACCTAATAAACACACTTGAATAGATACTGCATGCAGTCAGGTACTTCAGTCATTTGTGTGCATTAATAGTGAGCCTTCAGCACCATGCTTTTATGACTTGAACCACAAAAAACACCAACAAAGAGAGAACAGGGTGAACTGTTCCTGGAGCCTCTTTGAAACCATACATAAGGTCAGCTTGACATCACCACTCATGTTCTGCTTGATCAAGTCTGACCAGTTTTTCTCTTGCAGTTAATAGGGCAGTTCTTTTCCTGCTCTGTGACTTCTTACTAGCCTTGAACTGCTGTGGTAGCAGTAGCTGAGGTGCCTGCAGGCCAAGCGTGCATGTGAGCAATGGGTCCACGAAGTCAGCTGTAGTCCACCCGCCATGCCCCCATTCGGACTTGACCTAAACACTGACATCTCCACATAAAACTGCCATCATGTCCGCAGCCCATTCTTACTGTACCAAGGTCTTACAGTTTTAATCTCAGTATAAAATCCTATGTGAGTGCCTCCAGAAGAAAACTCCAAAGGCATTATCTTCTCCATTTAAATCTTTTGTCACACGTAGACAGAAGATCTGATTCACATACAATATCAAATACTTTGCCCCCTGTTGGTATCATCTAGTCTTTGTCAGCGTGTCCATTTTGACAGAGTTGAAATCAGGCTGTTCATTAGCCAGTTGGTTAGGTTGATTTCACAATTAAACCACCATTAGACATACATTTAGATACACACTCATGCCACAGTGTAGACCAGATTCTTATTATTTAAAGTAGGTTCAGAGTATTCCAGTGTATTCATAGAGCAGGATTTTCTTAGTCCTGCCCTCTATTATTGGGTTTTGGGTTGTTTCCAATTTTATTTTATTTTATTTTATTTTATTTTATTTTATTTATTTATTTATTTTTTTTTTGAGACAGAGTCTCGCTCTGTCGCCCAGGCTGGAGTGCAGTGGCGCGATCTCGGCTCACTGCAAGCTCCGCCTCCCGGGTTCACGCCATTCTCCTGCCTCAGCCTCCCGAGTAGCTGGGACTACAGGCGCCCACAACCGCACCCGGCTAATTTTTTGTATTTTTAGTAGAGACGGGGTTTCACCGTGGTCTCGATCTCCTGACCTTGTGATCCGCCCGCCTCGGCCTCCCAAAGTGCTGGGATTACAGGCGTGAGCCACCGCGCCCGGCCTGTTTCCAATTTTAAAACATTTTATTTTATTGAGACAGAGTCTCACTCTGTCGCCCAGGCTGGAGTGCAGTGGTGTGATCTCGGCTCACTGCAACCTGTGCCTCCTGGATTCAAGCAATTCTCCTGCTTCAGCCTCCCATGTAGCTGGGACTACAGGCACATGCCACCACACCCGGTTAATTTTTGTATTTTTAGTAGAGACGGGGTTTCACCATGTTGGCCAGGCCGATCTCGAACTCCTGACTTCAAGTGATCCACCTGCCTTAGCCTCCCAAACTGCTGGGATTACAGGCGTGAGCCAGTGTGCCCGGCCCCAAATTTATAATACTGTGAATAAAGGTACTATGTACATCGTTGTACGAATTGCCTTTTTTTCCTTTTTAGTTTGTTAACTTGGAACATATTTCCCAAGCCAATGGATAAACAGTAAGGAATCACTGAATGATTGTAAGCTGGGAAAGGGCATGATCAGATTTTCACCTTTAAAATATCTGCCCACTGAGGATAATACCTGTTACAGGGTTACTGTGCACACTAAATGGGGTGAGAAAGGTGACAGCAAAGCAAGGAACGGCGCAGATACAGATGCTTATACTAAGAATGTTGTCAGGAAGTCTATGGAAGAATCATAGTTAATTGAAGATCATCATGCAAAGTGTTTCTCTTGGTTTCTTATTTTATCTTTGCATGCCAAAAATGTTTTCTTGAGATTCTTATTTAATCTTGGCATGCTAAGGATAGTGCAGTACCCTGAGAAGCAGTTAAACCCAACAAATAACCAGCTTCTTTGTGAGCAAGAACTTGCTTCAGGAACTTGGGCTTGCCTCCTAAGCATGGAAGTGGTCCACCCTTGAAGCATGGCAATGTCTGTGACCTGATAAGGAGAACAGAGACATTATCTGGTCTAGACACTGGCTTAAGAGATAGCTTTTCACATATCTCTTCTCTCTTTTCATTTGATCCATTGTAATCTTCTTGTTATATTTAAATCCTGTTTTTCTCCTCTGCTCTTCAGCGTTCACAACGCCCTGGCTTCACCATCTCTGGACTCTGTTTTCTCATCTGGAAAGTAAGGAGGTGACCTTGACAGTCACTGCGGGCCCTTGCAGCTCTGACCTTATAGGTTCTGTCCCTTCTGTCTGGATGGCAAGGCCCAGTCTTGCCTTAACCCGAGTCTTATTGCTTCAATTTCCCCACACCATGAACCACTGGCTCCCTAGAGAAATCTTTGTTAGTGTGACACCCGAATCACCTGAAAGCATGCTAAAATGCAGGTTCCTGGGCCCCAGGGCTGCAGAATCAGAATCTCAGGGGTGAAGCCTAGGGAAGCTGTTTTTATGTTGTAAAAGACAAACATGAATTCAATGCATGTGATTATGGGCCAAACAAGGTGAAAGGCTTCCTGAGAGGAACACTTTGCCCCGCAAATCTCTTTAGTCTTCGCCTTTCCTATCTTCACTCCTATTCTTCAAGTTCTGTTTTCTTTTTGGAAATGTATTTATTATTTATTTTTAAAAAATTTTTAGAGACAAGGGCTTGCTGTGTTGCCCAGGCTGGCCTTGAACCCTTGAGTTTAAACAATCCTCCTGCCTCAGCCTCCTGTACCTGTGTGTAACAGGGACTACAGGCACATGCAACTGCGCCTGGCTTTCAAGATTCTGCTTCTTTAAACAGATCAAAAGAGTCACATCAGAGTTACATCAAAGAAAACATGTTCAAATGATAGGACTGCCAAGCAGAGTGATGCGTAAGAAAGACCTTTTCGATGCCATTGATCCTCAAACTCTACCTGGTCTGCAGTTGCCTAATCTACTGTCATTAAGCCTGACACTAAATGTGGCATTAGGAGACTTTTGTGGGTTGAATTGTGTCCTCCCCTACCCCACCCCAATTAACATGTTGAAATCTTAACTCCAAGTCCCTCAGAGTGTGACTGTATTTGGAAATAGATGTGATGAGTTTGCAGATGTGATTAGTTAAGATGAGGTCATACTAGAAGAGGACGGCCGTTATTTCAATACAGCAAGTGTCTTTATAAAGAGGGGAAATTTGGACACAAACAGTCCTGGGCACAGGGAGAACACCACGTGAATATGAAAAGAGAGATCGGAGTGATGCACCTACGAAGCAAGGAGCACCAAATATTGCCAGCAAACCAGCAGATATCAGGAGAGGAGCACAGAAGAGATTCTCCCTCACAGCCCTCAGAAAGCACCAATTCTGCCAGCACCTTGATCTCAAGACTCTACCTTCCAGAACTGTAAGACAACACATTTCTGTTGTTTACGCCACTTTATTATGTCAGTCCTGGCAAACTAATACAGAGACCTTGGTCACAGCCCTGGATTGGTTACAGAGACTGTAGACTATCACTTTACGTACTCTGAGCTGCTCTGTGCCATCTCACTAAAGAGACAGAAAATGTGTTGCATTCATTAGAAGACAAGTATTGAGTGAGATCTCTGTGAATGCACCTGTAAAGTGTTCACTATTAGTGAAATTATTATTCATGAAGTGGCAAATAGGGAAATGCTTTGGGAAGATCATAAAGGGGTTACTTGGTAACCCAGAATTATTTTTTACAAGGCATAAAGGTAGGCACCAGATTGTAGGTGCCTTCACTTAACCAAAATGTGCTGGTAGCATAGATGAACTTCCTGCACTCCTGTCCAAAGTCAGTCCCTCCCCCTGTGCACCAGAATGCATCCCCTCTCACCTGCTCACGGACATCACTCCAGCACTCTCCCCTTCCTTTTCTAAACCTTCAGTTTCCTCCTCCCATCGACATATAAACATGCTATTATTTTTCCCTGCTTAAAAAAACCTTTTGACCGGGCGTGGTGGCTCACACCTGTAATCCTAGCACTTCGGGAGGCCGAGGCGGGAGGATCACGAGGTCAGGAGATTGAGACCATCCTGGCTAACACGGTGAAACCCTGTCTCTACTAAAAATACAAAAAATTACCCGGGCATTGTGGCGGGCGCCTATAGTCCCAGCTATTCAGGAGGCTGAGGCAGGAGAATGGCGTGAACCCCGGGAGGCAGAGCTTGCAGGGAGCCAAGATCGCGCCACTGCACTCCAGCCTGGGCAACAAAGCGAGACTCCACCTCAAAAAAGAAAAAAAAAAAAAACCTTTTATAGCTTTAAAAAAACCCTGCCTCCCCTGTGAACTACTCTTCATTTTTTCCTCCGCTTTACAGCAAAACTTCATGAAAGAATTGCTATAACCCAGTTCTTCTCTTACTATTTTTAATTTTTAGTAAACTTTATTTTAGACATGTGCACATAATCCTAAGCACTCAGTTAATCTTCACAAACTGAACACTCCTGCCAACCAGCACCCATATCAAGAAATAGAATCTTATCAGCACCCCAAAAGCTCACCTCCTAACCCCTCCCAGTCACTCATCCCAAAGTAACCACTATTTTAACTTCTAGCACCTAGAATGCTAGAATACTTTTCCTGTTATAGTTGAGTTTTCCTGTTTTTGAACTTCATACGCATAAAATCATACAGTGTGTACTCTTGTATCTTGCTTTGTCCCCTCAACATTATATTTGGGAAATTAATCCATGTTGCTATAAATAGCAATGGTTCACTCATTCTGATTGCTCTGGACCAGGATTGGCAAACTTTTTCTGTAAAGACCAGAAAATAAATACTTTAGGCTTTGTAGGCCGTAAAGTCTATCACAACTACTCAATTCTGCTGCTGTAGCCCATGAAAGCACCCAAAGACAATACTTCAACAAATGGTCATGGCTGAGTGCCAGTAAAGCTTTATGAAAACAGTTCCAGTGTTGGATTGGACTTTCAGGCTCTAGTTTGCTGACTCCTGCTTAGTCTGTAATATTCCATGGAATGAATATGCCATGACTCCTAAAGTCCATTCCAATGCTGATGGACATTTGTGTTATTTCCAGGTTTGGGTTATCCTATGTCCACCCTCCCATCTTTTGGTGTTTTTAAATCAGTTGAGGTATGATATATATATATATATAATAAAATGCACCCATTCACTTGTAAATCTATTTCAATCTGGATATTCCCCCACCACTCCAACAAAACTTTTGTTGGCAAAATCACCAATGATCTCCATGTTGCTAAATCCAATGGTCAATCCTCAGTCCTCAACTTTTTTTACTTCTCAGCGGCATTTGACACTATCGATTTCTACCTCCTCCGTGGCATACTTTCTTCACTTGGTTTCCAGAATTTAGCATTTAAGTTTTCTTCCTACCTCACTGACCACTCCATCTTAGTCTCCTCTGCTGATTCCTCTTTTCCCAACTCCTTAATGTTGGAAAACTCAGAGGCTCAGTCCTTGGTCTGAGTCCTTCTCTATCCACACTCACTTTCCTGGCAATCTCATCCAGCCTTTAGCTTTAAATACCATCTGTATACCAACAACTCTCATGTTTATATTTCCATCCAGACTTTCTCCCTGACTTCCAGACTTGTAGATCCAACAACCTGCCTCACCTGTAGCCTTCTCCATCGTGGTATACATAGTCATCTGAATCATCCTTTTAAATTGTTTTTCTCACACACTACATCCAATCCATAGCAACTCCACCTACTTCTACTCTCAAAATCTAACTACTTCTCACCACTTCTGCTATTTGTAACCCGGTCCAAGCCAGCATCATCTCTCGTCTTGATCACTGCAATTGCATCCTATCTGGTTTTCCTATTTCCACTCTTGTGTTAGCAAGAGTAAAGTCAACTCACAACACAGGAGTCATAGTGATCTGCTTATAATATAAGACAAAACATGTCACTCCTCTGCTCAAAACTCGTTAATACAGTCCCATCTCATTAAGAGTAAAGGTCCTACAATGTAAAAAGTAGAAGTCCCTACAATGGCCTACAAGCCCACAAAGGATCAGGTCCTTCTTATTTCTTCCATCTTCCTGGTCTCCCCTACCTCCCTCTGCTCTAGCCACCTTAGTAGCCTTAACATACAAGGCATAGTCCTGTCTTGCTGTTTCTTTTGTCTGGTATACTCTTTCCCCATATGAACACCCAGGTAATCCTCTCAACACCTTCAAGGTTTTGCTCAAAAATCATCTTCTCAGTAAGTCCTACCCCGATAATTCTGCAACGAGTTCTTCATGCTTTCAATTCCCCTTATTCTGCTCTACTTTTTTCTTTTTTCCATAACACTTTATAGCCTCCTAGCATATACATTATTTACCTAGTTAGTAGGTCTATCATTAATCACTGATCTCCTTACACTAGAGTATAAGGTCGATGAGGGTATACATCTTTCTTTTGCTCATTGATATATTGCAATCTCCAGGAACAGTGTCTGTTACATAGTAGGCACTCAATAAATATTTGTCGAATATCTGAAAGATTAAGAAAATGGGAATTTCTATTTCTCTGTAAAAAGCATTAGTCTCCTTTTTCGGTGCAAAGTCTCACCCTGGTTTGAAAGCTAAAGGACTCATCTGTCAAGTTCCCAGTGAGTGGTTTGGCAATTATATCAACTACTAGCAGGTCCCCTTAGGTCGATGGACACCTGAGGCTATTTATTTTACTGGTGAAAGGTTGGTGTGAGAGCATTTTGGTCCAGTTCACGAAAACAGCAGTGTTCTAACCAGCAGCTCCAATAAATCTTACACATTCTTAAGCCCATAAGTCCTGGCCTCTTGCCTCTCTACACATCCATTCATCCAACTAAGAAGAACCTCTTGTTGGAGCACACAGGGCCACTTGATTAGCAAGAGCAATGGGAAGAAACACAATCCTCTTCCCTTTCTGCCCTGGGGACACAACTTCAGAGCAACAAGCTCTTTGCCCAGGACAGGCGGAATGTGACAAGTAAGACTTTGCATCTCTTTCCACATACACCAAATAGCTTGCCCACTGTCCCAAGTCAGTTAAAGTTAACACATGGTGCCATAAATTTATATTGATTTATTCCAAGGTAATTTATGTTTGCTTCTGGGACTGTCAGTTACTCTATGACCATCAAAGTCTGTAGAGACTAATGGGCTAAGAAATGGTTCATGCAAAAGGACGTCTTTCTCATGGTAATTTTCTGATTCCATATCTTTTTGCACATTCTCTATTAGAGAACTTTTTACATTTTGCACTGTAGTTGTTTACATTTTGATCTTCCCATCTATATACCCCTTACTCATCCTTTGCCCCAACCACTACACTAGCAGTTTCTCATAGCTGGGACTAATGGTTTATTAACTTAGCAATACAGGGTAGTAAGCAAAGGCACAGACTCAGAAGCCATATTGTGTCAATTCCTAGCATTAGTACTATGTGATCTTGGACAAATTACTTAACTTCACTGTCTGTGCCTCAATTGTCTGGCCTGTTAAAGGAGAATAACACTACTGCCTCATGAGGCTGTTGTAAGGATAAAGTGAATTTATATATATATGTACACAAATTTATGTATATTGTAAAAATAAAAATCACTTAGCACAACACCTGGCATATAAGAAGTATGAACACACACACACACACGCACACACACACACGTCCTTGTTTACATAATTAGAAGTGCTTTGTGTCTTTGTGAGGTAACAAAAATTATCTGAGATTGTCTTTCAGTGTGACTCCTGCTTTAGAATTAGGAATGAGCCAGGTGTTTGGTGAAAAGATTCTAACAAGATATTAAAGGAAAAAAATTAATTTGACCCTGTGCACATACACCTGGAATACATTTTGCCTTCTTCAGGGCTGGGCCAATCCCATGAAACAAGCTCCCTGGCAAACATCCTCAGAGGACTTGGGGTTTCCTCTGATACCACCAGGGTGTAGAGGAGGAGGAAGCAGGAGCAAAGTTTAGGGAACGTTTTCTGGGCTTCCTCCCCACTCCTCAAAAACACATATTAAGCCTGTGTGGCAGTTATACACATACATGAGTACCTTTGGCCTAGCCTACGTTAGTTAGATCCTTTACAAGTTGCTATAAACGGAATTGTACCCCCCACCCCAAATTCATATGTTGAAGTCCTAACCCCCAATATAATTGTATTTGGAGATAAGGCTTTTGGGAGGTAAATAAGGTTAAACAGAGTCATAAGGGTAAGATCCTAATCTAAGAAAATTGGCGACCTTATAAGAAGGGGAAGAGAGCAATTTCTCTCTCTCTCTCGCCCCGCGCTGAGGAAAGGCCATGTGAGGACACAATGAGAAGGTGGCCCTCTGCAAACTGGGAAGAGACTGCTGAACAGGAATTGACTGGCACCTGATCTTGGACTTCCCAGCCCCCAGAAATGTGAGACATTTCTGTTGTTTAAGCCACCCAGTCTATGGTATTTTGTTATGGTAGCCCATGTTGACTAAAGCAGGTTGAAACAGGAAGCATACCCAGATAATCCCAATAATGGGTGTTTATTGCCAGGGTTCATGGGGCAGCATGGGATGTCCTTTGCCTCCTTAGCTGGGCAGCCATTCTTGGTCTCCGAGCTTTCCAGGGATGTGTACGGGCTCATGGAGAAAAGGAATAAAAGCTCAGCATGGATTGGGATAACTACACTTTGTTTATCTAGTATTTCTATTTCCTGGTTGAGTGTCCCTATTGAGCAGTTTGACACCCGAAGTCCTTTCTGGCCTCCTTCTGACTAGCTCAGTCCCAGGGGACTTTGGCTCCAAAAAAATGTGGCTAAGGTAGTAGGGTTGGTTTTATACGGTAAGAAATATGACAGCAGAGAATAAACCACTAGCAGCCTGTTTCTAAGAAGCAGGCTGTGGGCCTAGCAGGCACCTAAGAACAGCAAAGCGTTCTTCTCATTGTAGAGTCTAGTTTGAAAAGAGCAGTTTTGAGGTCAACCCTCCTATTCTAGTGCTTCTATTATTACTTCCCTAGGGCTGCCGTAACTAAGGACCACAAACTGAGTGGCTTAAAATAACAGAAATGTATCCTCTCACAGTTCTGGAGGCTGGAGGTCTACAGTTATCAGCAGGCTGTGCTCCCTCTGAAATCTGTAGGGGAGAACCCTTCTCTGCTTCTTCAAACTTCTGGTGGCCCCAGGCATTCTCTGGCCTGTGGCAGCAGAAAGCCAGTTTCTGCATCCTGTGTCTTCATATGGGTGTCTTCTCTGTGTGTATTTCTGTCTTCTTTTTTTCTTATAAGGACACCAGTCATTGGATTCAAGCCCACTCTAATCCAGTCTTACCTCATTTTAACGTAACTAATTATATCTGCAGACTCTATTTCCAAATAAAGTCACACTCTGAGGTTCTGGGAGACATGAGTCTGGAGGGGCGCTATTCAACCCACTACACTGCCTTAGTGGAAATCTTCTGTTGAAAATTACAGAAAAACATGTGAGCCAGATTATTAAAATAAGAGATTTTATTCATAGGACACAGGAGTGGTTTACAGACTCTCAGGTCAGTAAAGCTATCAGGCCTCAGGAGGAAGACCCGGAAAGTGCACGGCCGTCAGATGGCTCTGTTCCCTCTCTTCCTCTTATCAGAGCCTCCCTGTGCCTGTCGGCTTCATTCTTTCTGCAGCTGGCTTTCTCTGTGGCTCCATGCCCTTGGCCAGCAGCAGATGACCAACTCATTGCTCCAAAGTTTACATTTCTGTTCAAGCAATCAGTCCAAATTGAATAGTCTTGGCCTCAATTCTAAGTTCTCAGGAGGGAGAATCTGATGGACTCATCTAGGATCAGATGTTTAATCCTGGTCTAGTTAATTGTGGGTAGGGGGATGGAGTGATAGAGTAAATCCTCTGTCTATCTAGAGGCAGAGGCGTCCCACTGGCTGGAAAGCCAACACTCAGAGAAAGAAGAGTCACTGCAAGCTGGATAGATAGCCCAAAAAGGTCTAGACATATCTTGTTTTATAGCATTTAGCAGCATGCAAAGTGTTTTCATTTATACTCTCATTTGATTTGTGCAAATTCATATGGAGTAGGCATAACTAGCATTTTGCCCATTTTGCACATGTAGATACAAACTCAGAGAGATTGAATGATTAGCCCATAAAGATGGCCAGGGTCAGAAGTCACACACAACATTAGGTCGTCTGGGTCCTGACCCGATTCACCTTACTATACAACACAGAAATGTAACTGACTTTGTCATTTTTATTACAACCAATTGTCAGTTATACACAGATATATTATCTAAGTTCACAAACATAATTTTATAAAAATAAAATTTTAGTAGTCTGAAGATTAGTCATTCTATTCTTGTCTGATGGATACAACATTTTTCCCGCTTATTTTCCTTCTTTCCTAGGCCATTCTTTCTTCACAATTCTCCTCCTTCAGCATTATTATTCCTCCAGAAAGTTCACTAGGATTTAGCACACAAAAATAAAAAGGACAATGGTTTTCTTTTTAACACTTAAACTCAAATCACTCTTCCTTTGCATTTAATGATTTCCTTCTATTAATTCTGGCATCTAATTAATTGACAGTGTTGGGAAAATGGTGTTATACCTTTGCAATCCTTTTATTCATCTCTTTTTATATTTTCATTTTCATTTTCATTTTTGAGACAGGGTCTTTCTCTGCCCCCAGGCTGAAGGGCAGTGGCACGATCACAGCATACTGCAGCCTCAACCTCCCAGGATCAAATGATCCTCCCACCTCAGTAGTTGGGACTACAGGCATGCGCCACCATGCCCAGCTCATTTTTATTTTTAGTAGAGATGGGGGTCTCACTATGTTGCCTAGGCTGGTCTTGAATTCCAGGGCTCAAGCGATCGGCCTACCTTGGCCTCCCAAAGTGCTGGGATTTCATTATTCATCTCTTACATTTTCTCTGAGGCTTGTTTCCCACAGTCTCTGGTTCAGGCTCTCTCTTCTCTTTTTTTTTTTTTTCCACACATTGCTCTTCCCAATCCTGTCACCTCTTAGTGAAGGATTTTGCTTCCTGTTTACTGAAACTCCCTTAGTTACCCTGGCCTGTTTAATTCCCTTGAACTTTCTGTCTCTATTTTATGTTTATCTCTTTCAATTATCTCAGGATAAAATCATTCCTCTTCTCTTTAGAGATAAGTTTTCTCTCCTAAAGCTTCCTAGAACCATTAACCTCACACAATTTCCACTAACAATTAAAGCTTTCTTTCCCAACTTCCTCCTCTTTTGCTTTTCTTGTTTGCTTCTCTCTCTTTTTTTTCTAAGAAAACCAACCAACAGCAGCCTAGCCTTTGCCTTGCTACCCCTTTCTGTCTTTCCAGCTATACTTCTTGAATAAATGGTCTCTGTTCTCTACCTTAATTTTGGCTTCTTCACGCCTTTCTTTTTTCAGTATGGTGTCATTCTGAAACTTCTCTCTCTCTTTTTTTAATGTCATCAATTTCTTTCCTCACTTTGTTCATGTTTTCATTTAAATAGTTAAAAATAGTTACAATAGGTGTTTTAACATTCTTCTCCGCTTATTCTATCTCTGTCATTTCTGTGTCTGTTTCCTTTGAGTGATTATTTTTTCTGGTTATGGGTCACATATTTCTGCTTCTTGACTTGTTTAGTCATTTTTTACTGGATGCTGAACATTGTCAGTTTTATATTATTGAGTGTCTAGATCTTACATCTTCCTTCAAAGACCGTTGTGTTTTGTAGTGGCAGGCAGAAAGGTACTTTTGGTTTAGTTTGGCCCTTTTGGGGTTTGTTTTCAAGCTTTGTTAGGGCAGACCTAAAGTAGCTTTTATCCTAGGAACAGTTTAGTAACATTTCCAAGGCATGGCCCTTCTAGTGCTTTCACTGAATGCTCCTAGTGATCAGTGAGGACACTTCCCTCTGGCTGGTCAGCGCTTGAGCAATTCCCAGCCCTTTGTAAGCTCAGGAACTGCTGTTCAGTTCGCAATCTCTCTTCGCTCAGTGGAGTTTCACCATATTCAGCAAAGGTGCAAAATGATATCATGCAGATTTCTGGAACTCTCTTTCTGAGAGAGAAACTCTGCAATTCTGCCCTATAATTTCCAGCTACTTCAACCCTCCTGAATTCTGATCTTGGTCTCCTCAACTCAATAAGACCATTGTGTCTTACACGGGTGCCCTTCCCCACTCCATCGCCAGACATGTGTCTTCAGGCAGAAAGCCCGGGGGATCTTAAGGCCACCTTATTCTCAGGGATCACAGTCCCATATTACCTATTGTCCAAAGTCTGGAAACAGCTGTTTCACATATTTTGTCTGTTTTTCTAGTTATTCATGGTGAATTCCAGTTCCAGCTACTTCATCATGGCCAGAAGTTGGAGTATCTGAAACTACCCTTTTGAAGAACATCATTGACTGTTTCTAAGTAACCAAAGGATTTCTTTATTCCTCTTGTTTTAGAACAACACTTGGGTCACTGGCCATTGCCTTCTTGAAATTCTGCTCCCTGAACCATCCTACCCCCTTACCATTCCCTCCCTACTTCTTATTATCTTTCCTTTTTCAGAGGGCCTGGTGAGTAGGCAAGCTCAATCATAAAGCAGGTTGTAAATGGTGTTGGCAATTTCCAGTTTGATCAGGGAGCACAGCTGGAGGAACCCAGGCAGTGGTTTTTTTTGTTTTTTTTTTTTTGGCAAAAGTCTCCTTTTTAATCCTCATAGTTAGCATTTAACAAATTTGCTGTTGATTTTGGGCCCACTATACTCTAATTTCTTATTTATTTATTTATTTAGTTTTGTTTTAGACATAGGTCTCACTCTGTTGCCCAGGTCAGAATGCAGTAGCATAATAACAGCTCACTGCAGCCTCAAACTCCTGGGCTCAAGTGATCCTCCCACCTCAGCCTCCCAAGTAGCTAGGACTACAGGCTCATGCCACCAGACCCAGCTAATGTTTTAGTTTTTGTGTAGAGATGGGGTCTCGCTATGCTGCCTAGGCTGGTCTCAAACTCCTGGCTTCAAGCGATCCTCCTGCTCTGACCTCCCAAAGTGCTGGGATTACAGGTGTGAGCCGCCTTGCCCGGCCCCACTGTACTCTCATCAATTAGCGGGATGGTTGAGAGCTGGCTGCATTTAATATGTACATATTTCAGAATGAATGCTATTATTTCCCAATGTCATATGGGGTATTTCTCAGGAAAGTATGATCAAGTCATTTGAGATTCAAATTATCAAGATTGTCATCTTTGCCAGGTTTGTTGTACTCCATTTTTATCTTGGTAGGTTCTCAACTTGTACAATTCCCCTGTGGGTCCTTTCCAGACCCAATAGTTATTCTTTTTTCTTTTTCAGTTTGTATATGTGTTTCTGTTCTGGGTGGTTTAGCAATACACTAACATTTTTTTTTTAACTTTGTTTCTTATGTCAGATAAGATTAAGTAGGTTAATATCTCTACAGTAATTTATGCTTTTCATTTATTTGGGTTAATGATTCCAGACCCCTACAGGCAGAGGCATCCACACATCCAAGCTGATTATGCTGCCACTGAGATTCAAACCTCATTTTTTCCCCTAAGGATATTTCTATTAATTATATTTAACTCCTACATGTATTTAATATAAAACAAATTTAACTGTATCGAAAGATATCTGTGACAAACATAATAATAATGCTTAAAAGTAATATAGTGTTTCACATCTGTCAAAAGAAAATAACTCAGATACTCTTATCATTTGCTGTAACTTTTATTTACATTAGATGGCATTAAGATAGGCAGACATCAAGCAAAGAATAATTACGTATCTTTCAATTATTCTTCCAACTCTCTTTCAAGAAACTTGTCAACACAGGCTTGATGTGTTGAGAAATAAAGCCACTTTAAAGGAATCATGATCAAGCTCAAACTGATAATGTTTAAAATCAAGGACAATTAAATGTTTGCTTGCCCTAGGAGTTAATTTGCTGCCCTTGAGACCTCACTTCACCTCTTCTAAGATTATTTTTAAAATGAACAGATTGATTTTTTACAAAATACCCCCATGGATAATGGTTTCCTTAAACAAATAGAATGTTTAGAAATCCTGTGCTGTTTTGGCATCCCTGGTTACCTATGTTTAAAAGAGAATTTAGGCCGGGTGTGGTGGCTCATGCCTGTAATCCCAGCACTTTGGGAGGCCAAGGCCAGTGGATCACCTAAGGTCAGGAGTTCAAGATCAGCTTGACTAATATGGTGAAACCCCGTCTCTACTAAAAATACAAAAATTAGCCGGGCGTAGTAGCAGGCACCTGTAATCCCAGCTACTCGGGAGGCTGAGGCAGTAGAATCGCTTGAACCTGGGAGGCAGAGGTTGCAGTGAGCCGAGATGGCGCCACTGTACTCCAGCCTGGGCGACAGAGCGAGACTCTGTCTCAAAAAAAAAGAGAATTTAAACTGAAGTCATATCCACAAATATACAACAAGAAAATGGATTCTGAGTCATAGCTATAACTCTTTGTCTTAGCCTAGAAAACAAAGATGGAGGCAAGGGCATATACAAATAGTTTATTATTATTATTATTATTTGAGATAGGGTCTCACTCTGTCACTCAGGCCAGAGTTCAGTGGTGCAATCATGGCTTACTATATCCTCAAACTCCTGGGCTCAAGCAATCCTCCCGCCTCAGCTTCCCAAGTATTTGGGTCTACAGGCACATACCATTATGCCCAACTAATTTTTTGTTTGTTTTTCTTTTGTAGAGACAGGGTCTCGCTATGTTGATCAGGCTGATTTTGAACTCCTCACCTCAAGCAATCGTCCTACTTTGGCCTCCCAAAATGCTGGGGTGAACCACCACACCTGGCCTAATATCGTATTAGAAGGAAGGGAGTACAATTCCAGGGCAGCAAGAGTTAGTAAAAAGGAAGTCAGTCGGGGATGGAGAAAAAGCAAGTGCAAAGTGGGGCATCAGGAAGCGGGCTACAGCTTCATGAGATCACACAGTGGGTTGCTTGGTTGGGCTGTATGGAATTATGGTGCACAGAGTGGTCCACCAAGGAGTGAGGGGGATGACTTCATGTGTGGGCTCCTTTGCACCTCCTGTCTCTCTTTGGTCCAAGTAGACCTCATAGAGTGATAACTCTCTAGCACTCTCAGGCTGTGTAACCAAAGACCTCTCCAGGCAGCCAATGGGGAAGCCACATCCCGAGGCACAGTGCTATCTCTGCATCTGGAAGTCAGGGGAGGTGCCAAAGACTCCACAGTCTGCTTGGACTGACTTGAGAACCAGTTCTGCTACAGCTCTCACTGTGTGGGCGCAATGGAGGCCATGCCTGAGGTAGTCACTCCACAGGAGAAGGTGTGCACCATCAGAGCTGTCCATTCTGCAAGCAGCTCAGAATCCAGTCTGGCAAATCTGGGGAAGCTCATGAAAAAGCCCATGATTCTCTTTATTGTTGTTATTCAGGCCCCTTTCTCAAAATTCCATTTAAAACACACTTTCTGAGCACCTATTATTAATATTTGCCAGTCTTTCTGCCATAAGCACTAAGATAAAGAAAACAGAGTCCCTGGCCTCAGAAATGAATATAATACAATTTATTATAATAAATACTAAGACCCGGCTGGGCACTGTGGCTCACGCCTGTAATCCCAGCACTTTGGGAGGCCTAGGTGGACGGATCACCTGAGGTCAGGAGTTTGAGACCAGCCTGACTAACACGGAGAAACCCCGTCTCTACTAAAAATACAAAAAACTTAGCAGGGCATGGTGGCCCATGCCTGTAATCCCAGCTACTCGGGAGGCTGAGGCAGGAGAATTGCTTGAACCCAGGAGGCAGAGGTTGTGGTGAGCCGAGATCAAGCAATTGCACTTCAGACTGGGCAACAAGGGCGAAACTCCATCTTAAAAAAAAGAAAAAAAAAATATATATATATATATAGTGTATATATATATGTAGTGTGTATATATAGCGTATATATTTATACTATATACACTATATATACTTACGCTATATATAGTGTATATAATATAAATATAATAAATATATATAGTGTATATAAAAATATATACACTAAGACCCTGGGACTATGTATTAGTCTGTTATCATACTGCAATAAAGAAATACCCAAGACTGGGTAATTTCTAAGGGAAAGAGGTTTAATTAACTCAGAGTTCTGTATGGCTTTGGGAGGCCTTAGGAAACTTACAGTCATGGCAGAAGGCAAAGGGGAACCAGGTACCTTCTTCACAAGATGGCAGGAGGGAAGTGAGGGAGAGCGAAGGGGAAAGAGCCCCTTATAAAGCCATCAGATCTCGTGAGAACTCACTCACTATCATGAGAACAGCATGGGAGAAATCTGCCCCCATGAACCAATCACCTCCCACCAGGTCTCTCCCTCAACACCTGAGGATTACAATTCAAGATGGAATTTGGGTGGGGATGCAAAGACAAACCATATCAGACTTTAAATGAGAAAAATGAATTCCATCTGGGAGAGAACAAGGAAAGCAACAAAGAAGAGAATGTAGATGAATAAAGTAGCTTCATATGATTCAGCTGAGACTGTGGAAGGGAAGGATAAAGACTAATGAGACACATAGAAGATTAACCAAGAATATGCATCCTATCTCCTGAGTATGGAAATGAGGCTATCTCTGAGTGACCCCTGTAGCAAGTTAGGATCTTTTGCTCCCTCAATTTTCTACTGTGATGGCCACATATAAGGCATCATGGCAATTAACAAAAAAGCCAATTAATCATGATTTAAACCATAAGAGCTTTCATTATTGACTTGGTAAGTTCAAAGCTGGCCAACTCAGAGTAGTTTTGGAAACCAAAACTGTCACCAAGAATCCAGGGTCTTTATTCTGTTCTGCTATCTTCAACTTGTTGCCTTTCATTCTTAGGTTGATTGCCTCGTGATTCCAAAATGATTGCTGCAGCTCCAAACATTACATCTTCATAGAGTAATATCTAGAAAGAGAAGGAAGCAAGGGGACAATAAACGCTTTCTTCTCCAGCATTTTCGTGTTACCAAATAACTCTTTCCCAGAGGCTCCCTTAGACATCCATTTATACCTCATTGACCAGAACTGGGTTGCATGTCCCCACCCTAGATTAATTAGTGGATAAAGAGATTAAGAGTGCCATGATTTAGTTAGATCCAGCAAGATGTATCTGCTGGGGCTGGGTTCATAATTGCACATCAAAATTGGCCTCCTCGTTGATGGAGCCAGTGTGTTCTTTCTAACAAACTGATGATGCCACTGTTATGCCTGAAATTCTTCTACGGCTCTTTCTTGTCTATAGGGCAAGTAGAAGTTCCATGACTATTTATGCTTCTTCGTGTCAGCTCTTCAATTTCACCCCCTCCTAATCTGCCAAGGCATGCTGTTTCAGATCTGTGGAATTAGCTGAGATTCCTGGAATGCCCCACGCTTGTTGCTCCTTCTAGTGCTTTGTATAGATGGTCTCTTCTGGCCTTCCACATTGTCTTCATAGCAACTACAACTTATCTTTCAAATATAAACTTAAATGCCTCCTCCTCAGAAAGCCTTCCAGGGTGTTCCTCCTCGGTTTTCTCAAAAGTGCCCTGTTTATACCCCTTTTATGACATATACAGCCCTATGGGAATTACTTGTTTCTTCATCTATCTCCTTCACTTGACTGGAAATCCCTAGAGCTTAGCCCAGTACCCAGAATGAAGCAGCCACTTAAAAAGTGACGATTAAGTGAAAAATCCCTATGGTTGTGTGCTTTCAACCTCAACCAGGTCTTTATTGGTTTGATTTGTTGCTGGTTAGATCCTGACCGTGGGGACTGTTTCAGACACTCCTCATCCTGCCACAGCATAAAGTCCAGTCTCTGTCTCTCTCATCCTCAGCAGATGATCTTAATGTCTACTTTTTTATAAAAAGAATAATTGCCATTTTATTTTTTTCCAGAGGATAGTTTTCCATCCTTAAGACTGAAAACACCTTACACAGGCTTTCGCAGAGGTCATGGAACAGCACCCGTAGGTCTAACTCAGAGAGGGGTATTGGATCCTTCTGGGCTTCATGAGAACGACTCCTGACTACTTTGCCATGAATGGCACAACTCATATCACAATACAGTTTCCATACAGCTGGGAAGCACAGATGTTGAAGACACTCACTTCAGAAATGGCCCTGATGGCTATGGCCTCTACTTTGCTTTTAATGACGAGCTTAATGGCCTTGTCCATGGGCACACATTGGGTGCAGTTGTACAGGGAACAGGCTACATGTGGCCTTGGCCCTTTTTGGCACAACCATTGTTTCTTCTTTTGTTTTTCTTTCTTTCCTTCTTTCTTTCTTTTTTTTTTTTTTTTTTTGAGACAGGGTCTCACTTTGTTTGTCACCCAGGCTGGAGTACAGTGGTGTGATCTTGGCTCACTGCAGCCTTGGTGTCCAGGGCTCAAGTGATCCTCCCGCCTCAGCCTCGCACATAGCTGGGACTATAGGTGTGCGCCACCACACCCGGCTATTTTTGTATTTTTAGTACAGACAGGGTTTTGCTGTGTTGGCCAGGCTAGTCTCGAACTCCTGGACTCAAGTGATCTGCCCACTTCAGCCTCCCAAAGTGCTGGGATTATCAGCGTGAGCCACTGTGCCTGGCCGTTGTTTCTTCTTTTCTTTGTCATCTTGGAAGTAAGGACCTGAGAGAGCTTACCTTCTATTTAGAGTTCACTGAGACACTAATTTCAGGGTCTTCGATGTTTCTTCATTAACTTTGACCCTCATTCTCAACATCTAACATTTCTGTTGCTCACTCTCTTCATCTCACTCATCTCAAAGGAAAAGGTCTCTCTTCTCCCTAAGGACCTCACGTCCTCCACCCGCTCCTTGGACCTCTTTCTCCAGAATCTTCTATCTTCCCTTTGATACCTGTTAGCACTCTGGTCTCCTCCCAACCCTAACACACCCATCAGACTGGATACCGTTGCACTGTCTTACATTTCAAAACATTCCTGTCCTGTTGTCAATGCCTCAAACCAAGCCCTTAGAGCAGGGGTTGCTAGAACTGGTAGCTCAAATACCAGATAGTCTCTAGGGGTGTTTTACTCAACCTTCACGGTGTTTCTAAAAGTGGGAAATTTCACTTAAAAATGAGGATTCCAGTCTTTTCCATAAAGGTCACACAGCTGACTGGTCTGGGCCACCTTTTCTACATGGCAACAATGATGTGGGCACAGCCTCTAGCTGCTACCTTTGGGCGGGGCATGTGGTCACCAGGTTGTCAGAGTATCCTTCGTGTAAGCATTTGAATTTTCAGTTGCCTAGAGTTGTGGTTTTGTCCCTGTCTTTTTTTTTTTTTTTTTGAGACCGAGTCTTGTTCTGTCACCCAAGCTGGAGTGCAGTGGTGCAATCTCGGCTCACTGCAACCTCCGCCTTCCGGGTTCAAGCGACTCTCCTGTCTCACCCTACCCAGTACCTGGCACTACGGGCGCGTGCTACCACTCCTGGCTGATTTTTTTTTTTTTTATTTTTAGTAGAGACGGAGTTTCACTGTGTTAGCCAGGAGGGTCTCGATCTCCTGACCTCGTGATCCGCCTGCCTTGGCCTCCCAAAGTGCTGGGATTATAGGAGTGAGCCACTGCGCCCAGCCTTGTCCCTGTCTTTCACCTGGAAGTGCCCTCTTGAAAGTCATCGGTGATTTCTTAGTCATGAGATGCACAGGTGTTTGCTCCATCTCCATTGTCCTTGAACTCTCTGGACCTCCTCACCGTCTCTCTAGAAATGACACCCTGCTTGGCTTCCTTAGAACTTATGTTCCTGGTTCTCTTAGATTCCTAATGCCATTTTTTTAAGGTACACATGTGAACACAAATTTGCAATAGAAAAGAAAACACGATATAATATAAAATTTTAATAGCTGACAAATACAAAAACATTATATAATAAAGAAAAAGAATGTTTTTACTCAGTAATTGCCTGACACACCTTTGTAATTTTTTTTCCTACTAATTTTGGCTTCACGTTCATTGATAACCTTCTCATATGGTGATTCTTAATATCTATCTTTTTTTGTACAGGAATGTTTATTGCAGCATTATTTCTAATACCAAAAGGTGGAAACAACCCAAATATCCATCAACTGACAGATAGATCAACAAAATGTGGCGTATCAGAGCTGTGTGCTGGGGCTCACAGATGTAATCCAAGCCACTGGGGAGGCTGAGGTGGGAGGATTACTTGAAGCCAGGAGTTTGAGACCAACCTGGGCAACATAGAGAGACCCCATCCCCCCAAAACAAAAACCAAAATGTGGCAATATCCATGCAATGGAATATTATTTGTCGACGAAATTAAGTAGTGATGCCAGCCACAACATGGACAAACCTTCAAAACACTATGCCAAGTGAAAGACTCAAAAGACCTCAAATGACATCATTATTCCATCCATGTACAGCATCCAGAACAGGCAAACTCATGAGACAGAAAGTAGATTGGTGGGTACTGGGGGCTGGGAGGCAGGGGATGGAGGGGAAAGGAGTGGTAGCTAATGGGCCTCTTTTTCTCCCCCAGTGTTTTTTGTTGTGTTAAAGTTCACATAACATGACATTTATCACTTTTGACCATTTTTGCTGGCTGTGTTCTTTCTGCCTCCTAAATGAAGGCTTCTCCTAAGGTCTGGTCCTGGAATTTTCCAGCTAGGATCCCACTCATCATCATGGGATGAGTGGAATCATGTGGCTTTTGCCATCCATCCCTTTTTATGAAGAGTTGCCAAATTTCTCTCTGTCCCTGTCTCTCTCTCACGTTCTTTTCACACCTCTCCAATGATCTGACGGAACTCTCCTCCTGGATGTGTTTCTAGCACCTTACATACATTATATCTGAAACACAACTTGTCATCTTGCCTCTGTCCCCCTCCCCCTAACCAAACCAGGTCCCTTTCAATTAATTAACTGTCAATGGAGTTCTATAGTAACCCTTTCCTTTGCACATCCCCTTCCTTTGACCTCCACAGCATTTCTTCAGGCCTTTATAACACCTAGCCTCCCAACCGGTCTCCCTGCCTCCTGCCTCTCATCCAAATGTCCTTCCTTGCCTCCTGGAAAAAATTATCTTTTTAAAACATTGCTGTGATAATGTCTTTCTCCTGCTCTCTATTCAGCAACTGAGGGAATGGGACATGACGATTAGTCAGGATTCTTGTCCACTTTCTTCTCAACAATCCAGTTACATTTTACCCTCAAAGCAATGACAACCCACCTTTCCCACACCACTGTTGCTGCTTAAAAGACTGTTAGTGGATCTCTATCACTCGAAGAAGAATTTCCAAAGGTTCTGACCTTCAACCACCCAGACCCAGCCAGATTTCCGACCTTATCTCCCGCCGCTTTTTGACACCTACCTAACATCACCTGGGCAACTTAAAGAAATCTCATGCTTTTTCTTCCTTTGCTGATGCAGGTCTATTGTTTGGAAGGTCCTCCCAGCATTCATTGAGGCCTTTCTCAAATGTCTTACTGGCAATGCCACCTGTCACACACATTCTCGCATTGTATTTATGCCCAGGTCTTTTCTGGCTCACTATATTGTATGCTGTTTGAGAGTAGGGACTGACTCCTTTTCTATCCTTTGTCCCATCAGAGTGCTCAACATGTGATATTCTTTCCTTCAACAATTATTTATATAAAACTTCTATAATGGCAGGTACTGAGCCAGGGCCTGACATGCAAAGATGAATGAGGCATAGTCCCTGTCTTGATTCAACCTAATGAGAATGACACATGAACACATGACTATAAAGTTGGCTGAGGCCAGGTGGTGGCTCACGCCTGTAATCCCAGTACTTTGGGAGGCCAAGGCAGGAAGATCACTTGCGACTAGGAGTTCAAGACCAGCCTGGGCAACATAGCAAGACCCCATCTCTACAAAAAATTTTAAAAATTAGCCAGCAGTGGTGGGGCACAACTGTAGCCCCAGCTACTCAGGAGGCTGAGGTAAGAGGATGTCTTGAGCCCAGGAAGTTGAGGCTGCAGTGGGTCATGATTGCACCACTGCACTCCAGCCTGGGTAACAGAGTGAGACCCTGTCTCTAAAGAAAAAAAAAAAGTAAAGTAGGATGAGCACAGTAGATGTATACACAAAGCATAGGGAGGATTTATTCATGGAGGATGACTGAGAACAGGAAAGTGAGGCCTCGGAGGAGGTGACATTTGAATTGGGCACTAAAGGAAGAAGGAGCAGAGGTGAGCAGGGGAAATGACTAAAGTAAAATTTAAGCCTCATATATATATATATATATATATATGGCTTAAATTATATATATATTTAATATAAAAATATTTATATATAAAACATATTTAGTATATATATTTATACATAAAACACACATATATATATATATATATATTTTTTTTTTTTTAAGGAGACGGGGTCTCACTATGTTGCCCAGGCTGGACTTGAACTCCTGGGCTCAAGCGATCCTCCTACCTCAGCTCCCCAAGAAACTAGGACTACAGGTATGCACCATTGCGCCTGGCTCAAGCCAGCTATATTTATAACTTACTGGCAATTATGATGAAGGTAGCAAAAGTTGAAGGATTAGCTCAAATGCATTTAGATTACTTAGGTTTTAGTTTGGTATGAAACAGATGAGAGTTAATACTATCACCCAAGGATAGATTCTACCAAGGGAAATATGTGGGAGAAAAAAACCAACTTAAATTACTCTAATTCTTGGTTGTTGACTCCCTCCAACACATACATTCCTTTGTTGACAAATGAATGTTTTAGATGAGCATTTGTTTATCACAGACATATAACAAAGAAGAAGAGCAAACTGACAATCAAGATTGGGTGCAGATCAGAAAACCAGTAAACAATGTCTTTTTTTGAGACAGAGTGTCACTCTGTCACCCAGGCTGGAGTGCAGTGGCAAGATCTTGGTTCACTGCAACCTCCACCTGCCAGGTTCAGGCAATTTTCGTGCCTCAGCCTCCCTGGTAGCTGGGATTACAGAAGTCCACCACCACACCCAGCTAATTTTTGTATTTTTAGTAGAGACGGGGCTTCGCCACGTTACTTCATGGGCCAGGCTGGTTAGTCAATAATGTCTTACACGTATTGCAAGCGTAGGATCTTCAGTCCAGAAATGAAAGATTTTAGAACTCTTCCATTTACTGAATATGACTTGAACAGCATTATCATCTGCCAAGGCTGAAGTCACTGCTAAAATGGCTTCCCTAATATAAGACAATCCCCAGAATCTGTCTCTATCAGAAGAATGACCTTTGATTTCATCTCTAAAATACACAAGCTTTATTTGACTAAGGCAAACGAAAGAGCCAGAAACTTTAAATATAGCTTATTTCATTTGATCATCTTAACTAAAATCTCTTTCTATGTGAGAAAAGACTTCCCCATCAGCAATTTTTTTTAAGGGACATTTAGCTTCAAAAGCTTTTATTGCTTTCTTTTTCTTTATTGTAAGAAATTTTTTTTTTTTTTTTTGAGACGGAGTCTCGCTCTGTAGCCCAGGCTGGAGTGCAGTGGCCGGATTTTAAGTCAAGCATTTGTGGGGAGACATGCAACAAAAATGCCAACATTAAATTAAGTGCTGCTGATTTCCAAAGGGACCATTTCTGCAGTAACAAGTGGTTGCTGTTGTTTTCACACAAACACCAATAAATAGTCACAGAAACACAGTACATGGGTAGTGATCAAAAAATTATTTCCTCATTTTAAAGCTAGTTCTGAAACAACACAGAATTATTGTGAACACAAATAATTAGACTTGACAAGTAACCAATTTCCGTAGAGTCACAGGATTTTCAGCCTCCTGCCAAGGCAGCCTTATGTTCTGGCATTGGTCATACTTTCTCATCTGCTCCGAAGCCTCAAAGTCATCACCCAAGATCTTGGTAATTTAAGCCCTGACTAGCCAGGTGTGGTGGCTCACATGTGTAATCCCAGCACTTCGGGAGGCTGAGGCGGGAGGATTACTTGAGCTCAAGAGTTGAAGACCAGCCTGGGCCACATAGTGAGACGCTGTCTCAACAAAACATAAAAAATTAGCCAGGTGTGAGGGCATATGCACCTGTAGTCTGAGCAAGGTTGAGGTAGGAGGATCACCTGAACCCAGGAGGTTGAGGCTGCAGTGAGCCGTGATCATACCACTGTACTCCAGCCTGGACAACAGAGTGAGATTCTGTTTCAAAAAAAAAAAAAAGGTTAAAAAAATTTTTAAGCCATGACCATCTTGAGTATTTTATTTTATTTTTATTTACTTATTTATTTTTAACTTTGAGACAGAGTTTCGCTTTTGTTGCCCAGGCTGGAGTGCAGTGGTGCGATCTTGGCTTACAGCAACCTCTGCCTCCCAGGTTCAAGTGATTCTATCTCAGCCTCCCGAATAGCTGGGATTACAGGCACCTGCCACCATGCCTGGCTAATTTTTGTATTTTTAGTAGAGATGGGGTTTCACCATGTTGGCCAGGCTGGTCTCAAACTCCTGACCTCAGGTGATCCGCCCACCTCAGCTTCCCCGAAGTGCTGGGATTACAAGCATGAGCCCCCACGCCCAGCCGACCAACTTAAATATTGACTGTTCATCTCTCACCATAAACATTCTTATTGTTAAAATTAAGCACTGGGCATCAATTGTTACACACTGATCTGAGCGAAGTAGCCTGTCACAGATGCCTTGTCATCCCAAACCCCAACCCTGTGAAGCAAGTCTAGCTTACCTACTGGCATGGGAGGGCTGCAGGGAGATGGGCAGGAATGTGACCCAGGTGCTTCTTGGGCTGCCCTTTGAACCACATCCATGGAACTCTTTGCCTACTGGTGATAAGTGCCTCTGCACACTGATAAGCACCATTTAGAAACACCATTCTGACAACTATCACTAGGCCACTGTGAGTGTTGTTGAGTTCTGGATTTTTCCCTGGGGCCGATCATTTTGCAGTAGGTCTCTTGGGCAAATCCCAGTTCTGTAGTTGGAGGACTGTAAATTGTATAGAATTTGGGAGAATTTCTTTTTCTTTTTCTTTTTCTTTTTGTTGCTAGATAACAAATTAAACACATCAGAGGATTGAAAAGCCTCTAAGTTGTTTGTTGTTTTATGGGGAGGAGAACAATGGATTCACCAGGCTGAATTCCTAGTGCCTGTTTGCTCTTTGAAGCAGTTTGCAGGTGAGCGATGGTGGCAGTGGCACACACAGGGAACTGAAGTTGGGATGCACAGTGTTTCCCATTCTTCCTCCACTAAAGTAGGACCGCGGGCCTGGGAGATGCCAGGCCTGAAGGATCCAGCTGCCTCTGGCTTCCAAGGCTGGTGTAATGGCTCAGTTCTCACAGAAGTGCTGACAGAATATGACAAATAGAAAACAGATGTGAACTGACCTTCCAAAAATGTATTGCAAGGCTTCTTAATCTTCACAGGAATTCTTCAGAGTGAGAGACGCCACCTGCAGGCAGCAATGCTCATGGCATCTTAAAGGGTTGATGTTTCTGCCTGTGATCCCCTCGCTAGTCCACCACAACTGTTCTTCTTACCCACTGCCCTCTCAGACATCTTTCTCTTGGCATCCATGTGTGAAACGGATGGATCCCCGACTGGCCAGGGGATCCTTTCCCTCACCTGTCCCCACACACAGTTTTGGCTTTCAGAGTTATAGCCACCTTTTCCTATGCATTGAGGCTGTTCCTCTCCCATCTTTGCCATTGGATCTCTACTTGCTTTGAAATTGTTATCGTCGCTGGGTCCATTGCTTACTCCAAATACCTGTTTGTTTGTTTTTAAGACAGGATCTCCCTTTGTCGCCCAGGCTGGAGTGTAGTGGCATGATCTCAGCTCACTGCAGCCTCCGCCTCCTGGGTTCAAGAGATTCTCTCACCTCAACCTCCTGAGTAGCTGGGACTACAGGTGCCCACCACCATACCCGGCTAATTTTTGTATTTTTAGTATAGACGGGGTTTCACCATGTTGGCCAGGCTCTCAAACTCCTGATCTCAGGTGATCCGCCCGCCTCAGCCTCCCAAAGTGCTGGGATTACATGCGTGAGCCTCTACACCTGGCCCCAAATACCTTTTTGACACTAAATGTTGCTTTGGAGCTACTGAGTACACTGGAGTTTTGCTCACTGAACAACTTAAGTTAGATCTACTAAGTAGACGGGTGCAAAGGGCAACAGGGGAATCAACATCCCCTGTTTCTTTCTCTCTTACTGCCTTCCCAGTCCCTGGCTTCTAGGTCAAAGTGCTGCTCCTTATGTAGGCAAGTGTGCGTTCAGCAAGCATGATTCTGTGGCTTTTTTAATTGCTCAGTGTATGTTCCTTGTGAACACCTGCATGCATCCTGCAGGAATTTAGGTAGCATTTCCCAGATTTTTGTCCCCCTATCACTATAATACATTGATGGAGACCTTCTTTCTTGCCAAACTATTGATATCCCAAAAAGAACTGATGGCAACATTTCCACTGAGAAAGAAAGCCATGTAAGTACAAGGCAGTGCGAATTCATTCCCAGTGCCACTGATGAGCAATCAACTACATCACCCCAGTTAATCTCAAATCCATCTGGCTTCAAAGTCTAGGCACTTTTCAGTGGGCCAAGCCAGGTCTCACTTTGGAAGTCAAGGGGATTCTGTGCTTAAGATATCAGTGCACTGTCCGACCTCCAGACGTTATATGCCAAGAAAGTCCCATCTTATTTTGAAGCAAACTCAATAAAATGTTCTGGACAGAAGTGGATAGAGTTCGTGGAATCTGAATCTTTTCCTATACCTGTGTCACTTAAGACTAAATAATTTGTCCAATTTTGGAGACAATAAGAAAGGTACTCTTTGGGCATATGGTGGCTCATGCCTGCTAGTCCAGTGCTTTGGGAGGAGGCTAAGATGGGAGGTTCACTTAAGGGCAGGAGTTTCAGACTAGCCTGGGCAACAAAGTGAGACCCCATATCTACAACAAAATTTTAAAATTTGCCAGTCGCAGTAGCATGTTCCTGTAGTCCCGGCTACTGGGGAGGCTGAGGTAGTAGCATCACTTGAGCCCAGGAGCTTGAGGCTACAGTGAACTACGATTGTGCCACTGCACTCCAGCCTGGGTGACACAGCAAGACCGTATCTCTTTTAAAAAATTAAAATTAAAAAATACAATTAAAATGTTCTCTTTTTCAGAACATGCAATCATTGTTTAGATATTTGAGTTCTGCAAATGAATAAAAAGTATCAAACATGCAATTTGTATGTATTAGCTCAGTAGAGAGTGATGATGATCTTGTGAGATGAGCAATAGCATGTCAATTTTAGAGAGCAGATAAATGAAGTTTATAGATGTCATTTATCTATAAATGGGAGAGCAGGATTCAATTAGACTTGTCTGTAACAGGGGCTACAAAATTTTTGTATTATAGCCCTTTGATGGAAATGTAAGCAGGAGACTTTCTTGAAGCTGTTTGCATAGCTACCTCAAGCCTTTTCTTTTCTTTTCTTTTCTTTTCTTTTCTTTACTTTTCTTTTCATGAAGTCTTGCTCTGTTGTCCAGCCTGGAGTGCAGTGGCATGACCTCAGCTTACTGCAACCTCCGCTTCCCAAGTTCAAACAATTCTCCTGCCTCAGCCTCCCGAGTAGCTGGGACCATAGGCGTGCACCATCATGCCTGGCTAATTTTTGTATTTTTAGTAGAGACGGGGTTTCGTCATGTCGGTCAGGTTGGTCTCGAACTCCTGACCTCAACTGATCCGCCCATCTCGGCTTCCCAAAGTGCTGGGATTACAGGTGTGAGTCACTGTGCCCAGCCTCATTTCTTTACTTAGTACATTTTGGGTTAGATTGAGGGAGGGATGGAGATCGGGGGGGTTGAAGATCTCACTGCAAGCTACTTCTTAGGCTGCCATTTCTTCTGTGACTCTAAGATCCACTCTTTCAACTGATATGTTTTACAATGTGAGATCCCAGGAAGAAAATTTTAAAGACAAATCTGCAATTAGTAGTTTGTTTTTTTTTTTCTTTTAGAGACAGGGTCTTACTTTGTTGTCCAGGCTAGAGTGCAGTGGTGTGTTCACAGCTCACTGTAGCCTCAAATTACTGGCTAATATTTTTTTAAAAATTTGTTTGTAGAGACAAAGTCTCACTATGTTGGCCAGACTGGTCTTGACCTCCTGTCCTCAAGTGATCCTCCCACCTTGGCCTCTCTCAGTGCTGGGATAGTAGGCATGAGCCCGGCGCCCAGCCAATTAGTAGACTTTTGGTCAATAGATTTAATGAACCCAAACTTCTACTCTCTGCCAGTGTTTCTAGTTCATTCTGTGTGACCACCCCTAGCACACTTAGGATCCAGCAACATCTGGGTTTTTTTTCTTTCTTTCCAATGTCCTGCTTTCTCACTTCTAGGTCTTTCTTTGCACATGCTCTTCCCTCCCCCTTCCACCGCTGCATTCTTTCCTCCCTATATCCACTCTTCCCCTGGCTAACTCCTATGAAGCCTCAGCTTCAATGTCACCTCCTCCAGGTGGCCCTCCTGCTCTCCCTCCCACGTCATCCTATTCTAACCCTCATCACACCGCCATCTTCAGGAAAGCACTCTGTAGCCCAAGCCTGTGCACTTGAATCTTGACTTGCCTGACTGCACAACTTTGGGCTGCCAACTCTCTCAGAGTTTGACTTTCCTCACTTTTATTTTTATTTTTATTTATTTATTTATTTTGAGATGGAGTCTTGCTCTATCGCCCAGGCTGGAGTGCAATGGCGCGATCTCTGCTCACTGCAACCTTCACCTCCCGGGTTCAAGAGATTCTCCTGCCTCAGCCTCCCGAGTATCTGGGACTACAGGCACCGGCCACCACGCCCGGCTAATTTTTTTTGTATTTTTAGTAGAGATGGGGTTTCACCAAATTGACCAGGCTGGTCTTGAACTCCTGACCTTGTGATCTGCCTGTCTTGGCCTCCCAAAGTGCTGGGATTACAGGTGTGAGCCATCGCGCCAGCCTTTCCTCACCTTTAAATGAGGACAATAGTGGCACCTGAGCCCTTGAGATAAGGTTCAGGCTCATTGAGAGAATACCTTTCAAGCGCTTAGAGCCAGCCTGACCTGCAGGGAACCTTCCATCCACGTCAACTCTTATGTTGTTTACATTAATAGAAGACTGTGAGCAAATTGGTTGCCACAGCACCCCAGCACATGGTATAGTGGCTATGAATATTTGCTGGATAAATGAATCTGTAGTTGCACAGACATATTAAGTGTACCGCTCCTGACCCTCATCACCTCGTATCTGGACTCCGAAATAGGCTCCCGTCCCTCAGCCCTGCTTCTACCCTTGCTCCTTTCTAAACCAGCCAGAGGGATCTTTTCCAGGCTGAAGTCAGATCATGTTGCTCTTCGAGTTTCCTGTCTCACTTGGAATGAAAACTAAAGTCCTTGCAATGAACCCCAAACCCTTGCGTGGTTTGGTTCCTAGTATCCACCATGACCTCATCTGCAATCTTCCTCTTGCTCACTTGGCATCAGCCACATTGGCCACTGGGGTGCTCCCCAGACACACCAGGAAAGCTTTCGCTTCAGAGAGTTTGCCCTGGTAGTTTCTTCTGCTTGGACCATTATTCCCAGAGAAAATTGCCTGCTCACTCCTTCACCTCCTTCATGTCTCTCTCTAATGCCACCTTCTCAATAAGGCCTGCATGGACCACTCCATTTAAAGTTGCAACCCTGTCCACACTCCCCTTCAGTACTCCCAACTCTCTTCCCCTGTTCAAATTTTCTTTTTCCTGTATCATGAAACACCTTCTAACTTAACACTGTAATTAATTAATTTATTATTATGCTTATTGTTTATTTTCTGACTTTCCCTTCTAAAATGTTAGCACTACAATGGTACGGACATTTGTTTATTCGTTGACATATTCACAAGCACTTATAACAGTACCTGGGCCTGGCATGGTGGCTCATGCCTATAATCCCAGCACTTTGGGAGGCTGAGGTGGGAGGATTGCTTGAGCCCATGAGTTCGAGACCAGTCTAAACAACATGGCGAAACCCCATCTCTACAAAAACTACAAAAATTAGCCAGGTGTGGTAACACAGGCCTGTGGTCCCAGCTACTCGGGAGGCTGAGGTGGGAGGATCCCCTGAGCCAGAGAGTCGAGGCTGCAGTGAAATGTGATTGCACCACTGTACTTCAGATTGGGTGACACGGTGAGACCCTATCTCAAAAACCAACTAACAACAACAAAAAAACAGTACTTGGCACACACAAGGTGCTTAATACGTATTGTTAAATAAATGGTTACCTATAGATACACACATGCATGCTTATGCACAGCTATACATAATTTCTTTTTATAGTTACTATGGTTTAATAGGGGCAATTCTTCCAGGTGAGGAGAGCAGACTTTTCCGGTTGCAGTTTTGACATAATGTCCTAGAAAGATTTCATTTAAATAGACTTTTTCAATAACAGAGGCATTGCACAAAGTCCCTTATTGGTGCAGCCTCAACATTTTCTTTGGCGGTTTGGACGCTCTGCCGTCTAGGCTGTGGCCCTGTGCATGTGGTCTTGATGGAATGCCCTGATTAGTTATGAGATGTTCCCGAGCAGCCCGGGGGAATAGCTTGTTAGTTCAAGTCTCACCACGGAAGGTTTCTCATTAGCAGTTCTCTTGAAATTCTTCTTGGGCCGTTTATGTCCTCCGGCGACTCAAAACAGCAAGCTTGTTTATAGTTTCTTTTGTCAATCTGTTTCCTTATCGACTGCTAAAAATAAAGTGGTTGTTTCTTAAATTATGATGACAATGGTCATTTTGACTAAATGTTTCCATCCTCATTCCAACAATTATGTGGCACATATAATAATTTTTGCCTGACTTCTGTTAAAAATAAACTATGATAGGAGTATGTTAACTGTGTAGAATAAGTTACAAGGCAGTAGATTTGGGCTCATTCTAAGAAGTTTTAATAAGAAGCTGAGAAGAATATAGAATGAGCTGACTCTTAATATGTAGAATTTCCTATTCATTGGAGAGGATTTATATGAAAAGCCCAGAAAAGGCAAATCTGTCGAGGTACAAAGAAGATGAGTGGTTGCCTGGAGCTGAAAGTGGGAGTAGGGAGTGACTGCAAATGGCAAAAAGGCTTCTTTAGAGGAGACAAAAATACTCTAAAATCAGATCGTGGTAGTGGCTGCACAACTCTGCACATTTACTAAAAACCATTGAATTATATGCTAACATGGCTGAATTTTATGGTTTGTGTGTTAGTTTGCTAGGGCTGCCATAATATAGTTTCACAGACTGGGTGGCTTAAACGGGAGAAATTTTCTTACAGTTCTGGAGGCTGAAAGGTGATATATATATATATATATATATATATATATATACATATATATATATTTTTAGACAGAGTCTCACTCTGTTGCCCAGGCTGGAGTTCAGTGGCACAATCTCGGCTCACTGTAACCCCTGCGTCCCGAGTTCAAGTGATTCTCCTGCTTCAGCCTCCTGAGTAGCTGGGACTACAGGTGAGCACCACTGCGGCTGGCTAATTTTTGTATTTTTGGTAGACACAGGGTTTCATCACTTTGGCCAGGCTGGTCTCTAACTCCTAGCCTCAAGTGATCCACCCACCTCAGCCTCCCAAAGTACTGGGATTATAGGTGTAAGCCACCATACCTGGCCAAAAATAACTTATATTAATTGAGCGTTAACTAGGTTCTAAGTCCTAGGCTAAATACTTTACAAACATCTCTCAGTTGATCTTCCGAATAACACCATGATACAAGTATGATTATGACCACTTTAAACATGAGGAAAGTAAGGCACAGAGAGGTTAAATAACTTGCCTGTGATCACAAAGCCGGTGTGCAACAAAGCCACGATTCAAACCAAGTAACTTGACTCCAAAGCCCACACTCTTAATCCCTATTAAGAGTGAACAATAAGTATACACTGAAGTCGAGGCTGCAGTGAGCTGTGATCACACCACTGCACTCCAGCCTGGGTGACAGAGCAAGACCCGGTCTCAAAAACTACAGTGTCCAGATAGGCCAGGCACTGTAAGTCAGTCGTCTGATATCCATATTATAATCTCAATTGTAAACAAGAGAAAACCGAGCCTCAGAGAAATCCAGTAACCTACTCAAGTTCACACAATCTGGAATTGGGGTTCTCTAAGCCCTAAGTAGTTTCTAAATATTATGACATTTCTAATGATATGCAACTGTGGGTCTCGCTATTTTTGATGGGCAAGCTCTAAGACAGGAAAAGGCCCCCTGACACACAATAGATGCTCCAAAAACAGCTGTGAGAGGAATGAGAACATACTGAAAGGCCTAATCTGTCGTTTTAACTTCACATTGATGGACAAAGGAATCTACTCATGCTGGAGCGATGAGCTGCCTCAAGCCTGCTGTTGTGGAGACTACTTGGGCCACAGGCCAGGGCATCACCAATTGCATCATCATACAATTCTCCGGAAGGTACCTCTTGACTGGAGACATTTGTCTGAGGAAATAGGCATCCTCACAGCCTGCTGGTGCCAGGGCAAACTGGAGTAAACTTTTCACAGGGCAACCTGGCAACATGTATCAAAAACTTTAAACACAAGCATGCACACACGCACGCACACACACTCGCACATCCTTTATTTCCCAATAATTTCTGATCTACAAATTTACAAGTGTTAACCCCTCCCATTTGGCAAGCTACACTCAACCTACAGCAAGCGAAGCATTTATACCATTACAATCTCTCTCCTGTCATCCACCCTGGATTCACTCGTCTATAAAAATGAGAAATTAGTATCAAATCTAAAGAAATGTAAGATGTTACTAGCACTACATCAACACTCTCCTTAGTCTCAACTTTCCAAGGGTCACTAGTAAGTTTGAAGGATCTTTGATGACTCCGATGATCTTGTAATGCCCAACAGCATCTCCCAGGAGTAGTTTTCCCAGAAGATTGTAAAACCTACGATCCTCTCCATGTAAGACACTCTTGATAGTGCTCTTCTGATTCAGCCCACTACCCCAGTGGTTACCATAACAATCCGTAACTCATAATAATCACCGAGAACCATTGTTAAGACAGAAAGTGGCCAGGTGCGGTGGCTCACGCCTATAATCCCAGCACTTTGGGAGGCTGAGGTGGGCGGATTACCTGAGTTCGGGAGTTCAAGACCAGTCTGACCAACATGGAGAAACCCTGTCTCTACTAAAAATACAAAATTAGCCGGGCGTGGTGGCACATGCCTGTAATCCCAGCTACCTGGGGGGCTGAGGCAGAAGAATTGCTTGAACCCAGGAGGCGGAGGTTGCGGTGAGCTGAGATTGCGCCATTGCACTCCAGCCTGGGCAACAAGAGTGAAACTCCATCTCACAGAAAAGAGACAAAAAGTATTTGTACTTAGAATACAGCACTGGACCACTAGTATCAGAAGCCTCCATCTGCATCATGACATTCCCAGTGCTATGGTTCCCAATATCCTGCAGGGAGTTTTCTGGGCCCTTCACAAGTCCAGTTAAGAAAATTACAGCACTGCAGGACTTCACAGTAGCTATCCAGGAAATAGGGATATGGCAAACAATTCCCAGCCTCAATATATGCTAATCCTGAAAAACAAACAAAAGAATTCTAGATCAAAAGTATCTCTTATAATATTTTTCATAAAATACAGGCCCATTTTTCATTTTACATTAAATCAATTAATATGTATTCAGCACCTACCATATACCAAGGACTGTGCAAAGTACCTTCCATACACTTTCTCATTTAGTCCTCAGAGAAGGAATTGGAAGCTTAGAGAAGTTACTCACCCTGCAAGTAGGTCTGTCTGATGATAAAACCTTTGCTCTTAAAGGGAATTCCTAGCTATTCATGACCTTAGTTGTGAACGTCTTGAGCCGTTCCTATTCTCAATCATTCTTGCTTCGAGAGAAAAAAAAAAAGAATGTATAAATGTTAAGAGAAATTGGGCCAGGCGTGGTGGCTTACACCTGTAATCCCAGCAGTTTGGGAGGGCAAGGTGGGAGGATCACCTGAGGCCAGAAGTTCAAGACCAGCCTAGGTAACATAGCAAGACCCTGTGTCTACAAAAAATACAAAAATTAGCCAGGTGTGGTGGTGCATGCCTGTGGCCCCAGCTACTTGGGAGGCTAAGGTGGGAAGATCACTTGAGCCTGGGAAGTCGAGGCTGCAGTGAGCTGTGATCACACCACTGCACTCCAGCCTGGATGACAGAGCAAGAGCTGGTCTCAAAAAAAGAAAGAAAAGAAAAAAGAAGCTGAGATCCGGCCACTGCACTCCAGCCTGGGTGACAGAGCGAGACTCCGTCTTGAAAAAAAAAAGAAAAAAAAAAAAAAAGAAAAGAAAAGAAAAAAGAAAAATTGGAAAGAATCTAAATGTCTAATAATAAAAGAATCATTATGGTATAATCACAGAATGGAATAATATGCAGTTCTTGTTGATCATGTTTTTAATTATTCTAGATAAAGTTCACAACATATAATATTAAGTGAAAAAAAGCAAAAAATAAAACCAGTTACATGGCCGTTCACAGAAAAAGAAATGTAGATGAACAATAAGTATATACAAAAATACTCACTCTTACTCAGAATTTTTTAAAATGCAAAGTAAAACAATAAAATGCTGAGCCTGGGCAACATGGTGAAACCTTATCATAGTGGCACACACCTGTGGTTCCAGCTACTCAGGAGGCTGACGTAGGAGAATCACTTGAACCAAGGGGGTGGAGGCTGCACTGAAACACTTTCCTGCCACTGCACTCCAGCCTGAGCCACATAGTGAGACCTTGTTTCAAAACAAACAAAATACTCAAATAAACAAAATCGACGTAATACTTTCATCAATGAGATTCACAGTTGAGTTGCGCAGGGTGTGGAGAAGCAGGTACTCTAACACACAGTTGTTGAAAGTATTACTTGGTACAAACTTTTGAGAGAAATTTGACAATATTATTAAAAATTTAAGGCCAGGTGTAGTGGCTCACGTCTGTAATCCCAGCACTTTGTGAGGCCGAGGCAGGTGGATCACCAGGTCAGGAGATCAAGACTATCCTGGCTAACATGGTGAAACCCTGTCTCTACTAAAAATACAAAAAATTAGCCAGGCGGGGTGGTGGGCACCTGTAGTCCCAGCTACTAGGGAGGCTGAGGCAGGAGAATGGTGTGAACCCGGGAGGCGGAGCTTGCAGTGAGCGGAGGTTGCGCCACTGCACTCCAGCCTGGGCGACAGAGTGAGACTCCGTCTCAAAAAAAAAAAAAAAAAAAGTAAGATGTATACTCTTCTTGACCTAGCAATTTTACTTCTAGAAATTTGTCCTATAGAAACACACAAATATGCAAAGATGGTCATTATACCACTGATTGTAGTAGCAAAATAATTGGAAACAAATGTTTATCAATAGCCAAATGATTAAATAAATTGTAGAACATTCATATAGTAGAACATGGGCAGGTCTTAAATGATGTAGAGTTGTTGTATGTGCTTATTTGCAAAGTTAGCTACATCAGTCAAGATCCAGCCAGGAACACAAAACTCATGTCAGATAATTCAGTAGATGGAGTTTAATATGGTGGTCCTCCCGTATTCACAGTTTTGCTTTCCATTTCAGTTTTAGTTACCTGTGGTCAACTGCAGTCCAAAAATATTCCATGGAAAATTCCAGAAAGTTTCATAAAGTTTTAAATTGCACACTGTTCTGAGTAGCAGGATGGAATCTCTTGCAGTTCCACTCCATCCTGCCCAGGGCATGAATCATCCCTGTGTCCAGCAGATCCACGCTGTCTGCATTACCCGCCTGTTAGTCACCTAGTAGTCAGCCCGTTATCAAATTCGCTGTCGTAGTATCCCAGTGCTTGTGTTCAAAGTAAGCCTTATTTTACTTAATAATGGTCCCAAAGTGCAAGAGTAGTGATGTTGGCAATTTGGATATGCCAAAGACAAGCCGTAAGTGCTTCTTTTAAATGAAAAGGTGAAAGTTTTTGACTTAATAAGGAAAGAAAAAAAATTGTATGCTGAGGTTGCTAAAGGCCTTCTTTAGTAAGAATGAATCATCTATCCATGAAATTGTGAGCAGTATATTGTAATAATTGTTCTATTTTATTATTAGCTATTGTTAATCACTTACTGTGCCTAATTTATAAATTAAACTTTATCATAGACATGCATGCATAGGAAAAAAATAGTGCTTATAGAGTTTAGTTCTATCTGAAGTTTCAGGCATCCACTGGGTGTCTAGGAATGTATCCCCCACAGATAAGGGTGGGAACTACTGCATAGGAATCAATTACAAAGGTTTAGAGGCAAAACTATTTGTATCCAGAAAGTGGTAATCTGGGTACATGGGCTGCCCTGCAGGCTTTGACACAGGCAGGTGGTGAGTGAGAAGAGCAGGGCCAAGATTACTCTGTCCAAGGCCATATCTTCCTATCTCTCTCTGCTTCTTTCTGTGTATCAACTTCAATCTCTCTCTGTATACCAGCTTTCTGCTCTTCTCCATGCACATAGCTGTACCAGCTCTAGTTCAAGAATTAGCGATAGCTGAAGATAATCCCAGGAGACAGTCTGATTAATCCAGATTGGGTTAAGCACCCACCCAAGTCCAATCAAAGTAGGGGGAAGGTTCACATAATATAAACATGGCCACAGAACCCACCTTTGTGAGTGGAGGGTTGCAGTTCTCACCAGAGGAACCTAGAACGGAGAGATCCTATCTACTGTTGACAATATAGGTGTCTTAGTTCATTTTCAACTGCCAAACAGACTGGGTAATTTACAAAGAATAACAGACTGGGTAATTTACAAAGAAAAGGCATAGATTTCGCTCATGGTTCTGGAGGCTGGGAAGTCCCAGGGTATGGCACTGGCAGCTGCTTGGCCATCTGGTCAGAGTCTTCCTGTTCTATCATCCCCTCGATGAAAGCAGAAAGGCAAGTGAGTGCCAGAGCCAGAGAGAAAATGAGGGCCAAACTCATCTTTCATCAGGAGTCCACTCCCACAATAACTAACCCACTCCCAAAATAACTAACCCACTCCTGAGATAACAGCTTTAATCCATTCAATGAGGGCTCTGCTCCCAAAGGTCTCACCCAACACTATCACAGTGGCAACCAAATTTTAACACAAGTTTTGGAGGGGACATTTAAACCATAGCAATGAGCAACTGCGTTGGTACTAATGCCATCTAACAGAGCAGGAAATTCACGATGGGGAGAAGTTTGAAATAGGAAATGATAACTTAAGTTTGGAACATGCTCAATTGAGGTGCCTGCAGAACATCCAAATATATAATTTAGGAGGTAACAGAATAGAGAGTCTAGAGCTCAGCATGGGAATTTGGGCTGGAAATCTAGACTTGTGACAATTAGCGTAAAATTGTGTTTGAAACCATGGGTAAGTAAGGGGAAAAGAAGATGGTTCAGAATAGAACCTTAGGGAATAAGACACATTTACAGAATGAACAGAGGAAGAGGAAATGCTGAAAGAGACTGAGAAGAATTGGGCAAAAGGACTGGAGGAAAAAAAAGAAACAAACAAACAAAAAATCATGGTGAAAAGAGACAGAAGAAAGAGAAAGGAAGTTTCAGGTAAAAGAAAGTGGTCAATTTTGTCAAATGCTTCTGAGAGGTCATATAAAATAAGCCCTGAAAACTGCTTGTTTGGATGTGGTCCCAAGAAGATATCTGATAATTTGGGCATCAAGGTGAAGGAAGAAACCAAATTGCAATGCACTTAGGAGGTTAGGAAATGAATTCCTCATGATATAATTCCCTTGCCACATTCATGAACAGGTAGGTGACAAGCTTTGCATAACATTAAATAGAAGAAATAAACCATTGTGCTTGTATGTTACAGTTCTTCTGCAAATTCCGCCCCCCGTTTTCTTCTTTTTGAGACAGAGTCTTGCTCTGTTGCCTAGGTTGGAGTGCAGTGGCACGATTTTGGCTCACTGCAACCTCTGCCTCCCATGTTCAAGGGATTCTGCTGCCTTGGCCTCCCAAGTAGCTGGGATTATAGGCGTGCGCTACCACGCCTGGCTAATTTTGGTATTTTTAGTAGGGACGGGGTTTTGCCATGTTGGCCAGGCTGGTCTTAAACTCCTGACCTCAGGTGATCTGCCTGCTTCAGCCTCCCAAAGTGCTGGGATTACAGGTGTGAGCAACCACACCTGGATGCAAATCCCTTTTAACAGGGTAACTTGGACTAATCTCGTCAGTTCAGAACATTTACAAAGGCCAAATCTCAGGTTTTTACTTTGAATTCACAGAGCAAATCACAAAGGTCCCCTTGGAATTGGTGATTCTTATACACTCCCAGTCTAGAGAAACATCAGAACAGGGGCCAGCCAGCTACAGTCCTTGCGCTGCATCTGGCCTGCTGCAAGGTTTTGTATGGTTTGTTTATAAAGAATATTTTTTTACATTTTTTCAATGTTTGACAAAATATCAAATCATATAATGTCGTGTATCACAAAATTTCAGTGTCTATAAATAAATTTTATTGGAACTCAGCACTCATCTATGTCTGACTGCTTTTGTGCTACAATAGCAGAGTTCAATACCTATGACAGAGACCATAAAATGCTTACTATCTGGCCCTTTTCAGAAAAAGTTTGTGGATCCCAACTCTAGACAATTAGACAGGGCAGTCCTGGGACTTTAGGTTGCTCTTTGGAGATGTAAAAATAGCTTAGTTATTGTCACCAAACCTCAACAAAAAGCATACTATATATTTGTTTAATCTCCTAAAATTTTAGGTATAGGAACAACCCTAGCAGAATTAGGCCCACACGAATGGCCCCATTTTAGGCCAAATCTCGGGGTTTTCACTTTTGACATGTAGTGAGCTATGTACTCATTTGTGGTGTCTTGGAACACAACTGGACAAGACTCTGTGCCTGGCATTGGGACAGGCTAGAATAGAGAGAGGAAAAGCCAAGATCTGTAACTAGACTTAGGCCCTGGTGTGGAATAGTTCCAGGACGGGCCCTGGAAGTTAAGTGGCAGGGAACAATAAAATGCCGTGGAGCACTTCCCAGATGAGAGGCCTACCAAGGGCTTTATACACACTTACCAAGATAAACAAGACCAATGGCCTCCTCTTTCACCAAAAAGCTTACCGTCTGAAGAGTGGGAATACAAATCTAGGGTTAAAATCCTAGGTTCACAGCTGGATCTGGGAGATCACCCATTCCAGTTTTCCCTTTCTGGGTGAGTTGAATACCATGAAACAGAGGCAAGCAAGATGCTAAGGTAGTTTAAAGGAGGGTGAGCTTACTTGCCGGCAGGCAATTTCAGCCTGGAAGGAAGGAAATACTTGAACAAAAGAAAGTGGAGAGTGTGAGAGACAAGAAACCTCAGAGTACATTTAAGGAACAGCATGAAGATCCTACTGGCTGAAATGGAGGGTGTGTATGAACTAATTTTTAACTTACAAATTTACTTTCAATTTCCAGCTATGCACAACAGGAGGTCTTTTTTAGATTCAACTAAACATGAACTCACAATCTGGACCACACTCAGATACTGCAGCGGATACTCCAAAGGAAGCATAGATTGCCATTGGGCCATGGACATGTCCTCCCGGGACTCCCTGCAGCAGTCCACCCAGCAGCGCTGCTTAGGTTCCCACAGCAAGATCCTTACTGGCCACCAAAGGTTGAGTTCTCGTGCAGAAAGGGAAACAGTTTTGCCAGCCCTTTACCCATGCTCCCCAACACCAGCTCCAGTTTCACTGCTTTCCCCCAAAATAACTCCTGGTAATATTTTTCTGAGAATTTACATGAAATTATGTAGATATAGGTAGACATTTGGTTTATATCTATTTTTTCACTATTAAAACAAGCAACGAACATCCTTATGTACACATGAAAGTATTTCCTATCAGTGAAATTACTTGATCAAATGGTAAATTTTCAATTTTTTTTTAAGAGACAAGGTCTCACTATGTTGCCCAGGCTGGAGTACAGTGTCTATCCACAAGTATGATCCCACTACTCATCAGCATGGGAGCTCTGACCTGCTTCATTTCTGACCCGGGCTGGCTCACCCCTCCTTAGGTAACCTGGTAGTACCCTGCTCCCGGAGGTCACCATATTAATGCCAAACTTAGTATGGACACCAGATCAGCCTAGTGCACTACAGCTTAGAATTCCTAGACTTGAGCGATCCTCCCGCCTCAGCCTCCTGAATAGCGGGGACTACAGGCACGCACCACTGCACTCAGTAACTTTTAAATTTTGATAGGTAATATTAAGTGGCTATTAATCTTAATGCACACCAACAATGTATGAGTACCAATTTCCTTTCACTCTCTGTGACTGAATATTAGACATCTTTAAATTTTGTCTTTACAATGAACCAACAATTGTCTTTTGTTAATTTGCATTTCTCTGATTACTAGTGAGTTCATACACCCTTTTTTTTTTTTTTTAAACTTTTTAAATTAGAGAGGGGGGTCTTGCTATGTTGCCTAGGCTTTTCTCAAACTCCTGGGCTCATGTGATCCTCATGCCTCGGCCTCCCAAAGTGCTGGGATTACAGGCATGAGCTACCATGCCTGGCCATATGCCTTTTCAAATGTTTATTAATCACCATTTGTATTTTTTGTATGTGATCATATTCTTTGCCCATTTTTCTATTGAATTGACTTTTTTCATTGATTTGCAGGGGATATATATATATATGGCATATATATTAATGTATTGTTTATATACACACGATATTTCTATTTTATTGAGTATTATTAGATATGTAATGGAAACTATTAAAAACTTTTGATCAGTACAGCTTGGTGGCTAAGTGAATGTCAGGGCTTTGGAGTTAGACTTGTGTCTCAGTTCTATGACTTCCTAGTATGTGACCTTGCGCAAAGCACTTAATCTCCCTGAACCTGTTTTGCTAAGTGGGGATGATAGATGTACTCACTGGCTTGTCTTGAGTATGGGACACATAAAGTATTCAGTAAATGGTAATACTTAGCTTTTTTTTTTTTAAATTGAGATATAATTCACATACCATAAAGTGTAGAAGTCATTTTTAGTATATTCACAAGGTTGTGCAAGGATCACCACTATCTAATTCAAGAACTTTTCCATCACCCCTACCTAAAAAAATTCTGTACCCAGTCACTCCCCATCCTCCCTTCCCCACCCATCTCCTGGCAACCACTAATCACTTTCTGTCTCTATGGATTTACCTATTCTGGATGTTTCATATAAGTGGAGTCATACAGTAGGTAGCCTTTGTGTCTGGCATCTTTCATTTGGCATGTTTATAAGGTTCATTCTGCATGTTTAGCACATCATTCATTTTTACTGCTGAGTAAGAATCCATTGTACTGATACACCACATTCGATTTATTCATTCATCAGTTGATGGACATTGGGATTGTTTCCAATTTTGGCTATTCTGAATTATGCTGCTATAAATATTCATGCACAACTTTTTGTGTGGACATGTTTTCAATTCTCCTGGCTATATATCTAGAAGAATTTTGAGGTCATATGGTAACTCTATGTTTAACTTTTTTTTTTTTTTTTTTTTGAGATGGAGTCTCACTCTGTTGCCCAGGCTGGAGTGCAGTGGCCAGATCTCAGCTCACTGCAAGCTCTGCCTCCTGGGTTTACGCCATTCTCCTGCCTCAGCCTCCTGAGTAGCTGGGACTATAGGCGCCCGCCACCTCGCCCGGCTAGTTTTTTATATTTTTTAGTAGAGACGGGGTTTCACCGTGTTAGCCAGGATGGTCTCAATCTCCTGACCTCGTGATCTGCCCTTCTTAGCCTCCCAAAGTGCTGGGATTACAGGCTTGAGCCACCACGCCCGGCCTATGTTTAACATTTTAAGGAACTCTGAAACTTTTTCTACATCAGCTGTGTCTTTTTACATTTTTACCAAAAATATATGAGAGTTTCAATTTCTCCACATCCTAATCAGCACTTATTATTGTCTGTCTGTTTTATTGCAGCCATTCTAGTGGATGTGAAGTGTTATCATCATTTTGATTTGTATTTCCAAATGATATTAAGCATCTTTTTATATTCTTATTGGCCATTTGAATATCTTGTTTGGAGAAATGTATATTCAAATTTTTTGTCAATTTTTTTTTTTTTTTTTTGAGACAGAGTCTCACTCTGTTGCCCAGGCTGGAGTGCAGTGGTGCGATCTTGGCTCGTTGCAACCTGCGCCTACCGGGTTTAAACAATTCTCCTGCCTCAGCCTCATGAGTAGCTGTGACTACAGGCGCACACCGCCACTCTCGGCTAATTTTTTTTGTATTTTTAGTAGAGACAGGGTTTCACCGTGTTAGCCAGGATGCTCTCCATCTCCTGACCTCATGATCCACCCACCTCGGCCTCTCAAAGTGCTGGGACTACAGGCATGAGCCACTGCATCCGGCCAAAGCACAAAAGTTTTTAATGATGAAGATCAATTTGTCTTTTTTTTTTTTGAGACAGGGTCTTGTTCTGTTGCCCAGGTTGGAGTGCAGTGGCATGATCCTGACTTGCTGCAACCTCCATCTACTGGGCTCAAGTGATCCTCCCAACTCAGCCTCCCAAGTAGCTGGGACTACAGGTGCACACCACCATGCCCAGTTAATTTTTGTACTGTTTTAGTAGAGACAGGATTTTGCCATGTTGCCCAGGCTGGTCTCGAACTCCTGGGCTCAAACAATACACCCACCCTGTCTCCCAAAGTGCTGGGATTACAGGTTTGAGCCACTGTGTCCGGTCAATTTGTCTATTTTTTTATTTGGTTGAGTGCACTTTAGGTGTTATATTCCTAAGTATTTTATTGTTTTAGATGTTATTATAAATGAAATTGTTTTTTTAATTTTTACTTTCAGATTGTTCATTGCTGGAGTATGGAAATAATTGATTTTTGTATATAATCATTCATCCTGCAACTTTACTGCATCCATTTATTACCTCTATTAGGTTTTTTTTTTGGTGTGTGTATTCCTTAGGGTTTTCTTTGTACAAGATTATGTCATCTCCAAAGAGAGATCACTTTACTTCTTCCTTTCTAATCTGGATGACTTTTATTCCTTTTGCTTGCCAAATTGCTCTGGCTAGAACCTCCCACACAATGTTGAATAGATGTGGAAAGAGTGAACATCCTTATCTTTTTCCTGATCTTATGGGGAAAGAATCCAGTCTTTAACCACTACATATGATGCTTCCCACTGAGGAAGTTCTCTTATATTACTAATTTGTTTAGTGTTTTTTAAATCATAAAGGGGTATTGGATTCTGTCAAATGATTTGTCTGCATTTATTGACATGATCATGTGTATTTTCTGTCCTTTGTTCTATTAATATAGTGTATATGTTAGTTCATTAAGGCTGCCATAACAAACTATCACATATGGGTATTTGGTATTTATTTTCCTACAGTTCTGGAGGTTTTTTTTTTTTTGAGGCGGAGTCTCCCTCTGTCGCCCAGGCTGGAGTGCAGTGGCCGGATCTCAGCTCACTGCAAGCTCCGCCTCCCGGGTTTACGCCATTCTCCAGCCTCAGCCTCCCGAGTAGCTGGGACTACAGGCGCCTGCCACCTCGCCCGGCTAGATTTTTGTATTTTTTAGTAGAGACGGGGTTTCACCGTGTTAGCCAGGATGGTCTTGATCTCCTGACCTTGTGATCCGCCCATCTCGGCCTCCCAAAGTGCTGGGATTACAGGCTTGAGCCACCGCGCCCGGCCTAGTTCTGGAGGTTTTAAGTCTGAGATCAAGTTGTGGGCAGGATTAGTTTCCTGAGGCCTCTCTCCTTGGCTTGTAGATGGTTGTCTCCTCCCTGTGTCTTCACATAGTCTTCCTTCCATGAGTGTCTGTCTCTTAGTCTCCTCTTATAAGGACACCAGTCAATTTTCATGCTGCTAGAGACATACCAAGATTGGGTAATTTATAAAGAAAAAGAGATTTAATGGACTCACAGTTCCACATGGCTGAGGAGGCCTCATGGTGGAAGGTGAAAGATGAGCAAAGGCATGTCTTACATGGTGGCAGGCAAGAGAGCGTGTGCAGGGAAACTACCCTTTATAAAACCATCAGATCTCATGAGGCTTATTCACTATCATGAGAACAGCACAGGAAAAACCAGCCCCCATGATTCAGTTACCTCCACTGGGTCACTCTCACAACAAGTGGGAATTATGGGAGCTACAATTCAAAATGAGATTTGGGTGGGGACACAGCCTAACTATATCACCAGTCGTATTGGATTAGGGCCCAACCTAATGATTATAATTACTTCTTTGACACTATCTTCAAAAACAGTCACAGTCTGAGGTACTAGGGGTTAGGGCTCAACATGTGAATTGGAAGAGGGACACAATTCAGCTCATAATAGTATATGTGTACTTATTGATTTGTATATGCCAAACCAACCTTGCATTCCTGAGATAAATCCTGCTTGCTAATGGGACTTTTTATCCTTTTTATGTTGCTGGATTTGGTGTGTTAGTATTTCATCAAGGATTTTAGCAGGTGGCCAGCATTATTATCCTCTTTATTCTTACCATTCAACATGCTTTTACATGTGCTATGTCATTTACCCTTAAACAGAATTCCGTGAGGTAGGTAGTATGTTTACCACAACAAACTGAGGCTCAGGAAAGTTTATTTTCCCCTAATTATAAACTTGCAGTAGTACATAGTATAAATTGGAATTAAAATTACAGATGGGGAGAACATTTAGGGAGATGAAAGAAAGCAGGATTTGGTGAGAACAAAGAGAAACTTTGTATGGATGGAAGTTTACAGAATCAATTTGAATAGCATCAGTGATCTCAGTGATGTAAGAACTGAGGTCATCTGCTGATGTGCAGAATAAGAGTAAATAGATTCGTGGTTTCAATTCATGCATGTAATTAAACCAAATAGGAGTGACAATTCTCATTAATTTTGAGAACATGATTTAACCAGATTAACTGGTGGGAGAATGAGCCAAAATTTTAGTAATAGGAATTTGACTACCTCAGTAACAGTAAACCTCAGCTTACAGATTCCTTCTTTCTTGGAAAGTTTGTTTCCCAGTTGATTTCCAGTTTGCACACTCTTCTCTAAGCTTTGGGGGAGCTGTACCATGACTGTTCAGTCAGGAAATGCTGAATTAAAATTGAATCTCTGGTCCCAACAGATTGTGTGACTCTGAAAGTCATTTAATTTCTTCATGACTTTACTCCCTTATCAAATGAGGGAATTAAGTTAGATGATTAGCTCCCAGCTTTATGACTCTATTCATTTAGTGAATAAGCAGACTGGTGATTCAGTAGACTGGAAATTTTCAGACAGCAACAATGAAGAATTTACTAAGGGTAGACTAAGGAATTACTAAAGAGCAATGAAGCCTTGTTGAGAGTAGAGAACAGTTAACTCAGGATAGCCAGTGAAAGTGAGAAAAGTAAACAGCTAGGGTGGAGACTGGGGAAGGCTACCTAGAGTTGGGGACTGACATGAGGCACATTACATAAGGCTACTGAAATCTAGGTGGTCAATTGGTTAAAATTTATCTTAAGTAAAAATAACTAAGAATAATTTAAAAGCCAGATCAGAGAGTCCAGACTGGGGCAGGATACAGATGAAACCCATACGTTTAACTGCTTATTTTTACATTAGGATCATAATGTTGTTTATCCCAGTTCACTGGACAATGCACTGAAGAGCAAGGACTTTACCCATAAGTCCCTTCAATAAAGTTCCTGAAGGAGTCCTGGCCCTGGTCCCTTACATCATTTACAGGTCATGTTTAATTTCTTTGAACTGTTATATGATACTTCATCATAGGAGGCAATGTTCCGATAATCAAGACATCTGTTTTTCCTTTTCATTTAATTTTTAAACTATTTTTATTCTCTTTCACTCAAAGGAAATGCATTCTTATTTTTTTAAAAGCTAAATATTTAGACACATAATGAAGATAGTTACAGTCCCTATAATTATTCCTGTTAAGATTGGTGATGATTCATTCCTCCAAGTTACTTTTCTTTGCTTACTAACATATTACGTACAAACATTGAATTATAAACACTGTTTTTCAAACTGCGTTCCCTCCCCTACCAACAAAGTGCATAGATCTGCTTTATTCATTTTGACAACCACAGAGGATTCCATTGTATCATGATATATCATAATTTATACAGCTTCTATTGACAGACATTTGCCTTGCTTCCAATTTTTTTCTATTTTTTCATTGTAAATAATGCTGTAGTGAAAATTCTTGTGCATATCTTGCATATTTGGATAAATGTTATAAGTAATACATTCTTTTTTTCTTATTTTTTTTCCTTTTCCCTTCTTCCTTCTGTGAAAATAAATAACATATTCCTAAAACTCTACTTGCTTTCAATAAAAAAAAGTAAACAAATGTGAATTTTAAAAGTGAAACTATTGACTCAGAGTCTTTTAGCAGATATTCCTAAATTATCCTCCAAAAACACTGAACTAATTTATAATACCATCATTGTATGAGGGTAGCTGTTTCCTCACTCTCTTGCTATCACTGTCTTTTTTTGTTTTGCTTTGCTTTTTTAAGTCTAGAATTTAAAAAGTAGAGTTAGCAAATAGAGTATGTTTAGTTAAATTTGAATTTCAGATAAAAAATGATACTCTATCTCAGGCTAGGCATGGTGGCCCATGCCTGTAATCGCAGCACTTGGGCTGACTGCTTGAGCCCAGGAGTTCAAGACTAGCCTGGGAAATAATATGGCGAAATTCTACAAAATATACAAAAATTAGCTGGGCATGGTGGTGCAGGCCTCTAGTCTGAGGATCACCTGAGCCAGAAAGGTCAAGGCTGCCGTGCTCCAGCTTGGGCAACAGAGTGAGACTCAGACTCAAACAAACAAACAAAAACTATCTCCATCTTCCAGATGGCCTGTTTCTGTTCTCTCTGTTGGTATCATCAGTGGTGTCTTCTCTGTTATCAATTTATCTGTACCATTTATCTCATCCTACATGAATGAGAAATACTTGCTATTTAAATTTGTATATTCTTAAGATTTAGTGAGATGAAGCATAAAATTGGTTATTTTTGTATCCTCTTTAGTGAACTACCTGTTCAAGTCTTTTGCTTTTGCCAGTGGTTCGTTTTCCTTAATGATTTATAATAATTCTTTTAGTCTTAAAGCTTTAGACACATATATGTCCCAGTTTTCCTTTAGGCTATTTTTATTTTTTGTCTCCATCTAGAAGTGTTGCATTTTATGTACTACAACTTGTGCAGTTGTGCCACTATGCCGTTTCTCAAATCACCTGGATGCCTTGTACAAATGCAAATTCCTGAGCTCTGTTCTAGACCTAATCAAATGTCTTTACTATTGTACTCTAAACTATTAAGAAGCTCCCTAAGGGATTTTCTTTCTCCTTCCCTAACTGCCCCCTTTATTTTTTCCTCTCTCCCATCCATTCTTCCAAACTTCTATTACATTCAATGATCAGTACTGAAGAATTTGCTAGAATTATTAAAACAAAACACACAAGTAAACATGCTAACCATGCAATTGGAAGCTACTTGTTATCTTGTGAGACAGTGTGCTGATCCAGTAAGATCAAGATAAGATTGACTTATTCTTCATCAGTTGACTTCAGGGAGAAAACATGGTTTTCTCTGACATTATTAAAAACCCTGTTTATGAAAAATCTCAAGCATACATAAGAGTACAGAAAATAATATAAATTCCCATGTACCTATTATCAAGCTTTAATAATTAGCAACGGTCAATCTTGTTTCATCTGTATTTCCTATTCCCCCTACCATCCCCTTTCCCCAGATTTAGCAACTCTCAGGAGATTCCTAAACTCATTCAAATTTGAGATCCAAAACTTTATGATATCTGGGTTTTGCATTGTACTTTCCAACTCCAAGAAAATAATATATTTTTTTTTTTTTTCATTTCTTTATCAATTGTTGGCAGGGACTGGGTTGAGGGGAAGCAATTTACTCATTTTTTTTTCCTAGCTGGTACTTGTATGATCTCATTTTCTTTCTTTGTTCTTCTAAGAGACAAGGTCTTGCTCTGTCACCAGGCTGCAATGCAGTGAGTGGCCCACGCATAGCTCACTGCAGTCTCAAAAACTCTTGGGCTCAAGCAATCCTCCTGCCTCAGCCTCCTGAGCAGTTGGGACTACAGGTGGATGCCACCACACCTGGCCAATTTTTCTGTTTTTTGTTTGTGTGTGTGAGTTTTTTTTTTTTTTTTTGTAGAGACCAGGTCTCACCATGTGACCTAGGCTGGTTTCAAACTCCTGGCCTCAAGAGATCCTTAGCCCCACAAAGTGTTGGGACTACAGGTGTGAGCCACCATGCCCAGTCATTTTCCTTGGTTTCGATCTCAAGAGCTTGAAATCTATTATTATTAAAAAACAAAACAAAACAAAACAAAACTGAAGACATTAGTGGCAATGCTAAGGAACAGGTACCTGAAATGTTTTGTAAAGAGATTTCAAATATCTATGCTTTAGCATTCCATCCAATAGAATTAACACTAGAATTTTCTTACATGTTATTAAAGGCTAGCAAGATTTTTATCTGCAGTGTTTTGCATTTATGCTACCTGATGTTCATATTTGATATAGTATTAAGTTACTCCAATTAGTTAAAGGAAGGAGGTTTGAGAAGTATTTAGTCATGAGCAACAGACAATTAAAAATGCTAACACTTTGAACATAAGAATTAAGTATTAATGAGACAGAAAAGCCCATAGCAGATTACTCATCTGAGTCACTGCTGGTTGACTCAACACCAAGCTATAGTTCCTTAATCTCCTATCTGTAAAATATGAATAACAGCACCAACCACCTACACTGGTTAGAAAAAACGAGACTAATACTTTGATCTTCTTTAAAGAAGTGAGCGGCATAATTAGCTGAGTTTCTTTAACTCTTCTTATTGTCTAGATGAATAAATTATCCCTTGGGAAATAAATATTCTTTCTACTTATAAAAGAATGGGAAAATCTATCATATGGAGATACCACATTTAAAAAATGCATTCATTAGTTGATGGACATTTTGAATTGTCTCCTTTTTGGCAGTCATACATGATGCTATGAACATTGATGTACAAGTTTTTGTGTGAATATGTTTTCATTTCTCTTGGGTACATATCCAGGAGTGGAACTGTTGTGTCATTGGATAACTATGCTTAACTTTTTGAAGAACTGCCAAGTTGTTTCCCAAAGTGGCTGAACCATTTTACATTCTCAACAGCAATATATGAGGGTTCCAATTTTTCCATATCCTCACCCAACTTTTTTGGGTATTTTGTTTAAAATTATAGCCACAATGGTGGATGTGAGGTGGTATCTCATTGTGGTTATAATTCACATTTTCCTAATGATGAATGATGCTGAGCATCTCCTCATATGCTTATTGACCATTTCGATACCTTCCTTCAAGAAATCTCTGTTCAAATCCTTTGCCTATTAAAAAAATTTTTGTTGAGTTATAGGAGTTCTTTGCAATGTCACAGTGAAATCCCACCAAGATTAAAGCCAACAAAGAAATAAGAGCCAGTAGAGTAAGACTGAGCCATGAGCACATATTTTGAACCCTTGTATGCATATGCATAAAGTCAGACCTACCTACATGGACTTTAGTTTTATGAACCAATACATTCTTGGGGGGCTAACTAGAATAATGATTGCCTGTGCCAACTCCTCAAGTAGAATGGGGCTTTCCCTCATGTCATTTTCCTGATCTATCCCCAGGTCCTATGCTGTAGTGTGGGGAATCTTATCATGATGAGCCTGGTAGGTAGGCATGGGGATAAAAGGTGCAGAGAAAAATGAATGATGCTTGGCACAATTAAAAGTACCAGTACCAAGCCTCAGAGGGCTCTGGCCGAAATTTCAGACCACAGAGGCCTTTGTACATCCTCCATAATAATTGTAAAAGTCACAACTTTAAAAAATAAAGCCACAAAGTAAAAAGTAACCAATCCATCAGGGCAGACAGATAAGAAAGTATTTTTGTTCCTAGGTTGCCAAGATGGTTCAGTCAACATACCTTTAAAGATTAGGTATTAATGAATGTTAAATTAGATGAGTCCAAAAGTAGAGGACTTGCTGTGTGGATTTGAACAGAAGAGGCTAAAGAGGAGAGGGTGGGAGTAGTGCATGAAGCTAATGCACAGCTGCAGCTGCTTCCCATATGTCTCTACGAAATATTTAACTTTTTTTGTTTGTTTGTTTGAGATGAAGTCTCATTCTGCTACCCAGGCTAGAGTGCAGTGGCGTGATCTCGGCTCATTGCAACCTCTGCCTCCTGAGTTCAAGCAATTCTCCTGCCTCAGCCTCCCAAGTAGTTGGGATTACAGGCATGTACCACCATGCCCGGCTAATTTTTGTATTTTTAGTAGAGATGGGGTTTTACCATGTTGGCCAGGCTGGTCTCGAACTCCTGACCTCAGGTGATCCGCCCACCTTGGATTCCCAAAGTGCTGGTATTACAGGCGTGAGCCACCGTGCCTGGCCCCTAAGAATTAATACATTTGTATGTGAAGAATAATGACACTGTGATAGGCAGAACAAAACTTACGATATAATCTTAAAACTAGCCGGGCGAAGTGGTGGGCGCCTGTGGTCCCAGCTACTCGGGAGGCTGAGGCAGGAGAATGGCGTGAACCCGGGAGGCGGAGCTTGCGGTGAGCTGAGATCCGGTCACCGCACTCCAGCCTGGGCGACAGAGCCAGACTCAGTCTCAAAAAAAAAAAAAAAAAAATCTTTACCATCAAAGAGCTTCTATATGCGACAATGAGTGCCAATAAGAGATGTGAGGTCACAATACTATAAAGATACTTTAATTGTATTGAGGGTGTTCCAGAAAGTCTTCAAAGAGGAAGAAACAGATCAGGAGGGAGAAACAGGATCAATAAACTACATTTATTGACTACTTACTGGACACATCATATAGAAAAAAGATAGGGTGGGGGCAGGTAAGAACTTGAAGAAATTAAATATATACATTAAGTTTATCACTAATTCTAACTACTAGAGAAGTACAAAATTTGTACAAGTAATACTTTATAATGAAATGCTGATGCCTGTCAAAAGGGTAATAAGCTATACATATACTACAATAAACATTTTTTAAAATTGCGCTTAATATCATAGAATTTCCTTAAAATGGGTTGGTAAAATGGTAAAAATGTATATGCATCCATTCTTACACATGTACTTTCCATTAAAGATTGCTTAAATAGTACAAATTCCTATTGCTGAGAAATTCATGGTCAACAGCTATATATGAAGTTCCTCTAAGAAACGTCATAGCATTTGCAGTAAGTCCATTTCTCCAGTGAAGCCCACCTTATTTTCAGTTTAGCTTACTACCAAGTTCTCATGAGAACTGTTTATATGTCTTTTGCTTGGTCATCTTCTTCAAGTTTTCTGATTTCATTTTTTAAACAATTTATAGTTTCACGACTTGCTTTTAATCTCTCCTTAAGCTCTGCAATCTCAAAGCTTGTTTTTTTCTTAGCAGCTTCTAATTTTTCTCTGGTTTTCACTTCAAGCTCTGCAACTAAAGAAAACAAATATTTTACTAAAGTATTTTTCTCACATGTTTAAGATATATGATAGGGTAATAAATATGGCATTTCCTGGCGACAATGTTTCCATGATGAAATATGGATAACTTAAGAATTACAACATTAAACATGGGTGTAGGTTGGGGTAGGGGAAGAATGTCTGAATTCCCAAGAGAGGATCTAAGATGTTTACTACAACTAAAAATGAAATTCTGATCACCAACTCATAGTTAAAATTTTAAGACATAATGTCCTTTTTTCCATACACATACTAAGATTGAAATAAGGGGGCACACAAACCCAAGATATATCAGCTAGTAAGAGGTGACTGGGTGCAGTGGCTTATGCCTGTAATCTTAGTACCTTGGGAGGCTAAGGCAGGTGGATCACTTGAGGCCAGGAGTTCGAAACCAATCTGGCCAACATGGCAAAATCTTGTCTTTACCAAAAATACAAAATTAGCAGGGCATGGTGGTGCACACCTGTAATCCCAGCTACTCTGGTGGCTGAGGCATGAGAATCACTTGAACTTGGGAGGCAGAGGTTGCAGTGAACTAAGATGTTGCTAGTGCACTCCAGTCTGGGCGACAGAGTGAGAGTCTGTCTTAAAGGAGGTGGCCGGGGGCGAGGAGAGAAGTGCTAACTACACGTATTCTTAAATTTATATACAGGTGAAACTTTTTTTTTTTTTTTGAGATGGAGTCTCGCTCTGTCGCCCAGGCTGGAGTGCAGTGGCACAATCTCAGCTCACTGCAACCTCTGCCTCCAAGGTTCAAGCAATTCTCCTGCCTCAGCCTCCCGAGTAGTTGGGACTACAGGTGCATGCTGCCACGCCCGGCTAATTTTTTGTATTTCAGTAGAGAAGGGGTTTTACCATGTTGCCCAGGCTGATTGCGAACTCCTGAGTTCAGGCAATCCACCCTCCTTGGCCTTCCAAAGTGCGGGGTTACAGGCGTGAGCCACTGCACCCGGCCCAGGTGAGACTTTTATAAACAAAATCACACTATCAAAACAAGCAAATACCTTTTTTTTTTCAAATAGGTAGGAATAACTGCTAAAAGCTGAATCCCAGCTCTGCAACTTACGAGTTGTGACACTGTAAGCTACTTCACCTATGTTCCTCACTTATGAAACAGAAATGATAATGGCAAATACTTCATAATATTATTTGTTGAGAAAATTTTTGAGACAGGATCTTACTCTGTCACCCAGGCTGGAGTGCAGTGGTGTGATCTTGGCTCACTGCAAACTCTGACTCCTGGGTTCAAGCGATCCTCCCACCTCAGCCTCCCAAGCAGCTGGGATTACATGTGTGAGCCACCACACCCAACCTGTTAAGAAGACTTAATGAATTAATTTATGCAAAGTACCCAGAATACTGCCTGGTACAGAAAAAGCCCTATCAACTATTGTTATGAGAACAGAGAAACATTAAATGATATTTGAAACTATCCAAGACAAAGTACTAAAGAAACATTACTGCAAAACAGGACACATCTATTTAAATATGCCACTTGGATATGTAGCATGATGTTTTACAAAGAAAAATATCTTCTTGTGTCTAACATTTCCATCTTGTGGACATTTTTGGTAACTGCTGCTGCTCGCTATTAAAGTAGACTTATATTTTGGTGGGAAAAAACCCAACTACGGAATCAGAAAAGACCTGAGTTCAAATAAACCCCTGCTCCCTTATTAGCTGAATACTGACATTTCTAAGGCTCCATCAATCTCTTTGTCTATATGATACAGTTAAAACTAGGTATTTCTCAGAGGATTTACAAGGATTACATGAAGTAATTATATGTAAAGCATCTAACACATAAAAAACATGCAATAAATATTAATGAGTTCTCTCCTTATTTTGCTCATTGCTAGCGACTTGCTTTTAGTGACTGCCAAAACAATTCATATTTTACTTCGTAATTCTTTTAAAAATTGTATTTATACATAGGTAGTACATACAAGATTACAAATTAAAAGGTTAAAAACAGTAGATAGTGAAAAAATATGCCCTTCTACTACACTTGTTCCCCAGCCTGCCACGATCAATCAGTGCTTCTTCCCAGAGATAATCACTGTTGGGTTCTCTGATATCTTCCCAGAAATAATCACTGTTGGGTTCTCTGATATCTTCCCAGAAATAGTCTGCTGATATACAAAGCATATACCCAAGTGCAGTTTCTTCTTCTTCCCAACACAAGTGGTATCATTCTATACACACTGTTTTGCACCTTGCTGTTTCACTTAACATTATACGTGGAAGCTCATCCTATAACACAGAGCTGTCTTATTCTTTTTAATGACTACAGAGGACCTAATTGAATGGATATACACAATTCATTTAGTCTGCCCCCTACTGATGTACATTCAGAGTATCTCCATTTTTTCTTTTACAAAAAATGCAATAATGTGTATGCTGTGAATAATCATTTTAGTATATTTGTAGGATAAATTCCTAGAAAAGAATATATATGTACTTGTAATTCTGGAAGAATGTTAAGCAACTCAAAAGGATCTACCAATTTATAATCCCATTAGCATTGTGTCTGTTTCCCTACTGCATCAACTTTTTGGTCTTACCTAACCTGAAAGGTTAAAAACAGTATTTCAGTGTAGTCTTAATTTGCATTCATCTTATTACTACTGGGGCTGACTCATCTTTTTTATAATGTTTGAGACATTTCTCCCTTTCTACAAATGATCTGTTTTCCCTTTGCTCATTTTCCTATTGGGTTATTGGCCTTTCTTATTGATTCATAAGAGCTATATACAGCTTTATAACAGTAGTCCCCCCTCATCCATGGTTTCATTTTCCATGCTTACAGTTACCCACTGTCAACAGTGGTCTGAAAACAGGTGAGTACAGTAGAATAAGATTTTTTGGGGGGTGGGGTGGGGGAAGAGCACACATTTACATAACTGTTATTAGAGTTCATTGTTATAATTCTATTTTATTAATTATCATTGTTAATCTTTTATTGTGCCTAATTTATAAATTAAACTTTATCATAGGTATACATGTATAGGAAAAAACAGTATATAGGGCTTGGTACTATCTGCAGTTTCAGGCATCCACTGGGGTTCTTGGAACGTGTCCTCTCCAGATAAAGGGGGACTACAGTATGCTAAGAAACTAGTCATGTGTGACATGAGTACATTTTCTATGGCTTGTCAGTCTTTAGAGTTTGTTCCCAGTGCTTTTTACTATGCAGAAATTTGTATTCCCCTGTACCCTCTCTCCCCACATCAATTTAAAAAACACACTGAATGATATGCACTTTGTTAGATGCTGGGCTACAGAGGCAGGAAACAGGTAAGAAAAAAATGCACTAATGTCATGAGGTAATCATAGGGAACGACAAGAGTAGATGGGATTCAAATCAAGTAGAAAGGGTGAGTTTTATGAAGGGGGGCTGCTTGGTAGTAGTAACATCTAAACTAAATTTTAAACAATGAGAAAGGAGTTAGGTAAATGAAGTGGGCATACAGGCCCAGGAAGCAGCATAAAAACAAGGAGTCCTGTATAGCTATAAGTGGTAGTTTTAAAACTAGCCAGGGAGACCTGATTAACTCAATTGTCAGAAGGATGGCATTCACTGTAGATGTAACATAGATTCATGTTGTTCGATTCGTGATACTTTTATTTTTGACAACTTGTAAGACTGCGAAGGGCACTAGATGTTTGGAAGAAGACATGAGTTAGTTAGCAATGAGATCCTGGGGGAAAACATTTTAAAACTTCTTTTAGCTTGTTCCAGTGTTCTGCTTCCTATGTGTTAAATGCTTACACAAAAAAAGAAAAGTTTCTGTTTTTAATTTCCCAATGAAGTCTCAATTTCGAGAAAACAAATCCAAAGAATTACTACTTTTACAAAGTCAGTTCAAATTACTGGTTAGGAGACAGACTATCAGGCTTTTTACAACTTATTAATTAAGCGGACAGATTTGGGGTTTAAAATGCAGGCTCTACTGGGTAATTTTGGGCAAGTTATCAAATCTTTCTAGAGTCTTTACCTACAAAATGGTGCTAGTCATAGTATCGTCCTCCTAGGATTATTTAGAGTATTCAACAAGTTAAGAAAGGGAAAGTGCTTGACAGGTACATAGTAAACTCTCAGTAAGTGTTCACTATCATTTTTATTACTTCTTGAAGAAGTAACTAAAAAGCTAGATCATTAGTGCTTAAATAAACTTCCAATATACTCCATAATAAATATTCTCTATAAAAATACTATTAAATTTTTGGAGCCTAAGTTCTGAGGACTGCCGGGGATCAAGTTCTGATTCTACTACTAACTAGCTGTGTGACCCTGGGCAAGTTTCTTAACCTCCTTGTACCTTGGTTTCCTTTTCTAAATATTACCTAATAAAGTTGTTATAGAATTAAGTGAGTTTATATATACACAGACTCAGAGGAGTACAAATACTAAGCACTGAGTAAGTCTGATATTTTATTATTACTAAATATTGACTATCATATGCCCTCAAATTGTTAAAACTATACATACATTTTTTAGACCTTTGATTAACATTCCCAGATAGCTTTCCTAAAAAGCTAAATTTATACTCACAAAACAATTCATGAGAATGCAAAGTTTACCATATTCTTAATCAGTACAACTATTAAAAATTCCTGGCTGGCACGGTGATTCGTGCCTGTAATGTCAGTACTTTGGGAGGCTGAGGTGGGAGAACCCTGCCTCTACAAAAAAAAAAAAAAAAAAAAAAATTGCCAGACGTGGTGACACATAACTGTAGTCCTAGCTACTGCTTGGGAAGCCAAGGCAGGACGATCATGTGAGCCCACGAGTTTGAGGCTGCAGTGAGCTATGATCACGCCACTGCAACCCAGCCTGAGTGACAGAGTGAGACCCTGTCTCTAGGGGGAAAAAAAAAAATCCTTTTGCTAATTTGATAGGACAAATGTAGTCATTCATTACTGTTTGGTTTGCATTCTTTTTTTTTTTTTTTTTTTTTTGAGGGCGTCT
>NC_037679.1:28378123-28394197 GCF_003255815.1 Theropithecus gelada | reverse complement strand
GAGTCTTGCTCTGTCGCCCAGGCTGGAGTGCAGTGGCCGGATCTCAGCTCACTGCAAGCTCCGCCTCCCGGGTTCAGGCCATTCTCCTGCCTCAGCCTCCCGAGTAGCTGGGACTACAGGCGCCAGCCACCTCGCCCAGCTACTTTTTTTGTATTTTTTTTAGTAGAGACGGGGTTTCACCGTGTTAGCCAGGATGGTCTTGATCTCCCGACCTCATGATCCGCCCGTCTCGGCCTCCCAAAGTGCTGGGATTACAGGCTTGAGCCACCGCGCCCGGCCTGGTTTGCATTCTTAAAGTTATTAGCAGGGCCAAATATTTTATCATTTTATTTACTGGTGATCTCTTTGTCTGTCTGTCTGTCCATATCTTCCGCCCATTTATCTACTGAGGTTTAACATGTTTTTCCATTTATCAATTTTAGCATTAAAAAAATTAATTCTTTGCCATATTTTCTGTAAACTTTTCTTCTTTGCCTTTTTGAAATGTAGAAATTAAATATATCTAATAAAGTCTATCCTTCTTTTAATGTGATTTTTCCTAATACTTTAAATTTAGAAAGTCCTCCCTAGCCAGGATAGCCAGTAATCTAATTTTTCGAAAAACAGGCTGACTGATTTTCAAAAAACATTTAAATATCTTTAACGAAACTGGAATTTGTTTTGGTAAGTACTATAAAGTGATGATCAAAATTAAGTTTTCCTCCCAAAAGCTTACCAATTACGCCAACACCATTTATGGAATTAGACTTTTCTCCCTTATTGATTTGGTACTGTTAAGAAAATGAACTAAAGATCATACAGAAAATGTAATTTATTGATAAAAACCTCCCAAGGTTATACAGCTCCATACATAAGATTTAACACATCGAAACAGATTTATAGCCTTTTCACAAAATACATTATTTATACCTACTTGTTATACATAAATAAATAACAGTTTTGTCAAAAACAGAAAAATGTGAGCACTTGAATTTTGAAAGAGAATTTTCCACCATGCATGGACACATTTCATGGTATGAGAGAAAGAAGAGAGTGATCAATAATGAAGCACACTAGTGCTTTTTACCTTTTCAAAGTGATCATATACTTAACTGTTTTTATGTTCATAACATTTTTTGCAGATATAGAAATTAAAGCATACAAATTTTCAATGACTACCCAAGTTGCAAAATTATAAATAGTACCCAGATCTTTTAAGTCCTAACCAAGTGTTTTATGAAAATATAAACAAAACACTGCTATAACCACTAATTGTTAAACAGCAATTCCCTCCCCACTTCATTACCATCCCTCCACCTCTTCTTTTATTGGATCACTCCCTTTCAGCCTACAAATATACTGGTTTATTTCCCCCTGAAAACAATACCCTCGGCCAGGCGCGGTGGCTCAAGCCTGTAATCCCAGCACTTTGGGAGGCCGAGGCGGGCGGATCACGAGGTCAGGAGATCGAGACCATCCTGGCTAACATGGTGAAACCCCGTCTCTACTAAAAATACAAAAAACTAGCCGGGCGTGGTGGCGGGCGCCTGTAGTCCCAGCTACTTGGAGGCTGAGGCAGGAGAATGGCCTGAACCTGGGAGGCGGGGCTTGCAGTGAGCCGAGATCGCGCCACTGCACTCCAACCTGGGTGACACAGTGCGAGACTCCGTCTCAAAAAAAAAAAAAAAAAAAAAAAAAAACAATACCCTCTTGACCCCGTATCTTGCTTTGGCTACTGCTTCAAAGACTTCTGCTCCCCTTTACAGCCAGGCTTCAAGACAGAGTTGTCTATAGTGTCTGTCTCCAATTTATCTCATCTGATATTCTCTTATCCACTTCAATTGATCTTCTGACCTTACTATTCTCCTTACACTGCTCCTGTTAAGATCATCAAGGAGCTCCATCTTACTCTATCCAATTACTGGGCCCTCATCTTAATTGACCTACCAGCAGTATTAGACACTCTCTAGTTCTTTTTTTGATATACTTTTCTCATTCGGCTTTGAGGACATTACATGCACCTAGTTTTTCTCCCTCCATATTCGCTGTTTGTTCTTCATTCCCTTTGCTGGTTATCTCCTCAATTTTTTTTTTTTTTTTTGAGAGGGAGTCTGGCTCTGTCGCCCAGGCTGGAGTGCAGTGGCCGGATCTCAGCTCACTGCAAGCGCCGCCTCCTGGGTTTACGCCATTCTCCTGCCTCAGCCTCCCGAGTAGCTGGGACTACAGGCGCCCGCCACCTCGCCCGGCTAGTTTTTTTTGTATTTTTTAGTAGAGATGGGGTTTCACCGTGTTAGCCAGGATGGTCTCGATCTCCTGACCTCGTGATCCGCCCGTCCCGGCCTCCCAAAGTGCTGGGATTACAGGCTCAAGCCACCGCGCCCGGCCTATCTCCTCAATTTTTAAATTTTGGCGTGCCCATGTCTCTCAGTCTTTGGACCTCTTTTCTATCTTTACTTACTCCTTTGATGATACCATTTGGTCTCATAATTTACAATTCTATTAACTTTCAAATTTATGTCTCCAGCCTAGACCTCTCCTCTCTTTGAATGCCAGTGTGCAACATCCTTCTCAACATCTCAACTTACATGTCTTACAGGCATCCCACACCCATCATGTCCAAACTTGCACTTTTTTTTTTTGAGACAGAATCTTGCTGTATTGCTCAGTCTGGCATGCAGTGGCATGATAACAGCTCATTAAAGCCTTGCCCTCCTGGGCTCAAGTAATCCTCCCACCTCAGCCTCCTGAGTAGCTGATGCTACAGGAATGTGCCACCACACTCAGAAAATTTTTAAAAAATTTTTTGTAGAGATGGGGTTTCGCTACATTGCTCAGGCTAGTCTTGAAGTCCTGGGCTCAGGCAATCCTCTCACGCTGGCCCCCATAAAGTGCTGCGATTATAGGCATGAGCCATCACACCTGGCCAGTCAGAGCTGTACTCTGAATCGCAAAACTATCTGTGTAAAAAGCAATGACTTTTTTGGAGTTCCTCAGGCCCAAAACCATGTAAGTCATCCTTTGCTTGTCTTTCTCCAATACCTCATTATTCAAAGGATCAGCAAATCCTACCGTACCTATTTTCAAAACAGGTCCAAAATCTAATGTCTTCTCCCATTGCTATCACTCTGGTCCAAGCCACCATTCTACCAAATCTGAATTATTGGGACAGCCTCCACACTACGACTTCTCCTTCTATTACATCTGCTTTGCAGAACCAGGGTGATGTTAGTTTGGGGAGGAAGTGGAGCAAGATGGTGGAACAGAAGCCTCTACCAATTGTCCTCCCAACAGGAATACCAAATTTGACACATATCTACACAAAAGAGCACCTTGATAAGAAAGAAAAATCAGGTGAATGATCACAGTACCTGGTTTTATCTTCATATCACTGAAAGAGGTGCCGAAGAGGATAGGAAAGACAGTACTGAATTTCCAACACCACCCCTCCCTCACCCCCAGCAGCGGCTGCACAGTGCAAAGAGAGAATCTGTGCACTTAAGAGAGGGAGAGCACAGTGATTGGGGGACTTTGCATTAGAACACAGTGCTCCCAACACTGGGCAGAACTCAGCCAGCGCCCACAGAAAGAGTATTTACACGCCCTATCCAGAGAACTGCCCATCCCTGTGGTCAAAACTTGAGTTCTGGCAAGCCTCAAGCCTCACCCCCTTGGGATAAAGTGCTCTGGGGTCCTAAATAAACTTGAAAGGCCATCTAGGCCACAAGGACTGCAACTCTTAGGCAAGGCGAGTGCTGTGCTTGACACCAGTAGACTTGGGGGACACCTGGCTTAGTGAGACACCAGCTGGGGCAGCTAAGGGTGCTTGCACCACTCCTCCCCCAGCCCCAGGCAACACAGCTCATGGCTCTGAAAGAGATCCTCTCCCTTCCACTTGAGGAGAGGAAAGTGAAAAGATGACTTTGTCTTGCAACTTGGATAGCAGCTCAGCCATAGTAGGATAGGGCATTGGGCAGAGTTGTGAGGCCCCAGGCCTTAGCTCCCAGACATTTCCGGACACACCCTGGGCCAGAAGAGAACCCAGTGCCTTTAAGAGAAGGAACCAGTCCTGGTTCCCAAAGCAATCTACAGATTCAATGCAATCCCTATCAAAATACAAATGACATTCTCCACAGAAATAGAAAAAAAAAAACCCTAAAATTTATGTGGAACCACAAAAGATCCAGAATAGCCAAAGTTATCCTCAGCAAAAAGAATAAAACTGGAGGAATCACCCAACTTCAAATTACATTACAGAACTACAGTAACCACAATAGCATGGTACTTGCAGAAAAAGAGACACATAAGCCAACGGAACAGACTAGAGAACCCAGAAACAAATCCACACACCTACAGGGAACTCATTTTTGACAAAGGTGCCAAGAACATACACTTGAGGGAAAAAATGGTCTCTTTAATAAATGGTGCCAGGAAATCTGGATATCCATATGCAGAAGAATGAAACTAGACTCCTATCTCTTGCCATATACAAAAATCAAATTAAAATGGATTAAAGACTAAGATTTCAAACTATTAAACTACTAAAGAAAACACTGGGGAAACTCTCTAGGACATTGGACTGGGCGAAGATTTCTTGTGTAATACCCTATAAACACAGGCAACCAAGGCAAAAATGGATTAACGGGATCACATCAAGTTAAAAAACTTCTGTACCACAAAGGAAACAATCAACGAAGTGAAGAGACAACACAGAGAATGGGAGAAAATATCTGCAAACTACCCATCTGTCAAAGAATTAATAATCAGAATATATAAGGAGCTCAAACAACTCCTTAAGAATCTGATTTTAAAATGGGAAAAAGATCTGAATAGACATTTATCAAAAGATGACATACAAATGGCAAACAGGTATATGAAAAGGTGCTACATCACTGATCATCAGAAAAATGCAAATTAAAACTACGATGAGATGTCATCTCATGCCTGTTAAAATGGCTTTTATCAAAAAGATAGGCAATAACAAATAGCAAGGATGCAGAGAAAAGGGAATCCTTATACACTGTTGGTAGGAATGTAAATTAGTAAAACCAATATGGTCAACAGTTTGGAGGTTCCTCAAAAAACTAAAAATAGAGCTATATGATCCAGCAATCCCACTGCTAGGTATATATCCAAAAGAAAATAAGTCAGTATATCAAAAAGATATCTGCACTTCCATGTTTATGTTTATCGCAGCACTATTCAAAAGAGCCAAGATTTGAAAGCAACCCAAGTGTCCATCAACAGATGAATGGATACAGAAAATATGGTACATATACAGAATAGAGTACTATTCAGCTATAAAAAAGGAATGAAATCCTATCATTCCAAACAACATGGATGGAACTGAAAGTCATTATGTTAAGTGAAGTAAGCCAGGGACAGAAAGATAAACATCATATATTCTCATTTATTTGTGGGAGCTAAAAATTAAAACAACTAGGCTGGGCACAGTGGCTCATGCCTGTAATCCCAGCACTCTGGGAGGCTGAGGTGGGTGGAATACCTGAGGTCAGGAGTTCGAGACCAGCTTGGCCAACATAGTGAAACCCTGTCTCTACTAAAAATACAAAAAAAAATATTACCCAGGCGTGATGGTATACACCTGTAATCCCAGCTACTCGGGAGGCTGAGGCAGAATAATCACTTGAGCCTGGGAGACAGAGGTTGCAGTGAGCCGAGATCGTGCCACTGCACTCCAGCCAGGCCAACAGAGCGAGGCTCTGTCTCAAAAAACAAACAAAAACTGAACTCATGAGATAGAGAAAACAGAGTAGAATGACAGTTACCAGAGGCTGGGAAGCATAGTGGGTAGGTGGGTGAAGGATGGCTATTGGTACAAAAAATATAAAGAATGAATAAGATTAAGTATTTGATAGCACAACAGGATGACTATAGTCAATAATAATGTAATTGTACATTTAAAAGTAACTAAAAGAGTATATTTGGATTATTTGTAACAAAAAGGGTAAATGCTTGAGGTGATGGATATCTCATTTCCTGGATATAATCTTTAGACATTGTATGCCCGTATCAAAATATCCCATGTACCCAGCAAATATATACACCTACTATATACCCACAAAATTAAACATTTTAAAGAAGTTAAATCTGATGTCATTCCTTTGCTCAAAACTCAAAAATGACTTCACATCTCAGTTTAATAATCTGAAGTCCTCATAGTTACCCACAAGTCCTTACATGACCTAGTCCCCTGTTAACCTCTCTGATCTCATCTCCCACTCCTTGTCCTCTTGTTCACTCTACTCTAGTCACACTGGACTTCTTGCCGTTTTTCAGCCATTCACTTACCTGAGGGCCTTCGTCCTCACTGCTCCCTCTACATATAACATCTTTCCCTTAGATCACTCCTTTACTCCTTTAGGTCTCCAAATGCTCAGAAAGCATTTCCTGACTGATATTTTCGTATTAGTATCTAAAACTCCAACCACCTCCTCCCACCAAAGATGCTCCCTGCCCCACTTTGTCTCCATAGCACCTAATCACTACCTTATACTTCCTTGTTCTGTTTATTTAATACCTGTTTTCCTCCCACTAGAATGTAGGGCCCATGAGGATAGGGCTTTTTGTCTGATTCGGACACTGCTCTAACCTCAGCACCTAGCACCTAGAACAATGCTTGGCATGTAACTGGTACTCACTATATATTGTAATGAATGAATGATCAAAGAAATGACTGAACAGTGACATAAATGTTAACACAGGGATGGCAAATAGATTTCATATTAAATGCTAATTGCAAATGACTGAAAATAGACGCACGGATTAATGTGTACAGGATTCTGAGACCATATCAGCTTAGAGAGAAAATACAACATGACCGATTATCAATGTGGCATTCAGGTAGTCAATACTTGAGCATTAATCTAAAACTATGTAAAATGACATCGGCAAAAATACAAGATAAACTAGCTCACAGTACATAAAAGTATAATTACGCTCTGCAAGGTCCGTCACACGGATTTTGTTAGCAAAGATTAGTCAACAGAAAATGGTAGGCTAAGCAAGACTAACGAAAAACTATACTTAAATGTAATTAGGGAATAAAACAGACAAACAGTACTTCAGAGAATGTGAGAGGCTGTCTTTCACCCTTCTTGAAAGTAGTCCTACTTAGGAACAATTTAAAACATCCTTCTTACATGTTCTACTGTAATACAAACTTTTTTAACACCTAAAAAACTTACCTATATCATTTTTTTTAAAGTTTAAAAGGCACTAATCATACAACCCTTTCACCACTACAGAATACATTATTTTTCAGAATTAGGAATGCATGGCACTTACATTCTGTTTCATGCTTATAGGCTCCTAATGTTAGCTGACGAGATGTTGTCAATAATTGTTGCATCATTGCTGTTGGGTCTTGAAATATCTAATGGGATAGAATGAACAAAAACCCAGTAACTTCAAAGTTCTCCAACTTCAAATGCTTTTGAAACTATCATTATAGCCAGGCACGGTGGCGGGCGCCTGTGGTCCCAGCTACTCGGGAGGCTGAGGCAGGAGAATGGCGTGGGCCCGGGAGGCGGAGCTTGCAGTGAGCCGAGATCGCGCCACTGCACTCCAGCCTGGGCGACAGAGCAAGACTCCGTCTCAAAAAAAAAAAACAAACAAAAAAAAACAAAAAACTGTCATTATAAAATATTCTTACCATTTCATCATAGAACTCTGAAACCACTGTCTTTTTCCCCAGCATTGCATTGGTATCTGATTGAAACAGCTTTAGCAAATGATACAGGGTTACCTGTGAAATAAAAACAGATGTCACATCTGTGCAATGGTTTTTATCATCACAAGACACTGGCATTTTTCAAACTGAATTAGAGACTGAAGTAAGTATATACATGTCAAATTCATGATCTTGTTTCAACTGCAACTGATTGCAGCAAATCACCCAAATTTTCTGTACCTTTATTTTCCTAGTAGATATATTCATATCTACCTAACATGAATATTCTTTAGAGGCTAATGAAGAATCTGTTCAAGAATCTCTAGAGAGGAAACTATAAAAATAACACAAGATAAAGCTATAGAAATTAAACTGAGAAATCACTAAAAGATGAATTATTTTACTTACACAAGTAGGTTGTGACAACTGCTTTTGAAGATTAGAGTTTACAAATTTACTGTGGGGAATAAAAGATTTGATACTTTTAAAAGGAATGAAAAAGTTCAGTGAGGGCAAGATAATTTCTTTGGGGATCTATAAGATTATTACATAAATGACATAATAAATAAATAAAAAGTTGGTCAGTAATAATTCACTTTGGGAAGAGCAACATGTCTTCAAATACTTTAAAACAAGTATAGTAAGACATCAAGGGAAAAGCTTTGCAGCACAATGTGTGATTATTTTAGCAAAATAAAAGTTGGGAAAACATCAGAGTTCATGTTGAAGTTCTGAAAACCAGAGACCTCAAATAATTTTCCAAAAAGTTAGTTAACATAATTGCAAGAGAATGCTATTCTCCAAAAAAGTCACGAAATAGGGAGCAAGGAACGGTACACTGAAAAAGTCAGAAAATATAAAATTCCTTGCAACTGAATTTAAACAAGCACGATCAACTCCCCATAAAGACAATTTAGCTCAATTAATAGAGTGTCAGATTTCCCTGGACATGGCTCAGCAAACGGAAATATCCCACTTAAAGGACATCTTCCAGGCTCTAGATGATGCACTAACAATGTAGAAAGGGGAGGAGGGAAATACACAGAATTCTACTAAAATAACAGTAAAGACAGACAATCTGCAAAATAAGAGAGCATGAATTACATGTCAAATTATTTAAAGCAAATAACTTAACAAATTTCTCGAACAGACAGAAAGCAGATGAGTCTACCAAGAAGGATAATAAACAATAACAGAGAAAAACCACAACTTGAAAACTTAAGAAAACTGCCTCAGAGGTGGGAGCCAGAGCTCCCAGAAGCCCTACAGTGCTCCAAGCTCAGAATCGGCAAGTATCAAAGTTAAGAACGCTATGGGGTAGCTGGGCCTCTTGACCTTGCCTTCTCTTTCCACTCATAGGCAAGAAAGCATATTTACCTTTAGTGCCTAGAATTTTTCTCCCCAACAATGAAGTATGAAGAAAAAATAAGGACATTTCAGATGGGCAATGGCTCTGAAAGTTTATTTCTCAGGCATCCTTTCTGAAAAAAATTCCTTCAGCAAAATGTAAAAAGGAAACTTGGAAAGAGGAAGAAAAAGGATCATCTATAATCATTACGCACTGAAAGATACTATCTGAAGTTGAGAAATCCAACATTAGGGATTCAAATATATGAAATGCATGGGAGTGAGTAATTTCTAGACGAATTGAAAACAGGTAACTGTTAAAAAGTAGTTTTCTTGGAAAAGAGGTCAAAGATGGGATAAAGAAGACATTATGGGCTGAATTGTGACCTCCCTGCAAAAGGTATATTTTGTTTTGAGATGGGGTCTTACCATGTTGTCCCGGCTGGTCTTGAATTCCTGAGCTCAAATGATCCTCCTGCCTCAGCCTCCCAAGTAACTAGGACTACAAATGCAGGCAAAAGATATGAAGCCCTAATTCTCAGTACCTGTGGATGTGACATTATTTGGAAATAGGGTCTTTGTAGGTGTAATTACGATGAAGTCATTAGGGTGGACCATAATCCAATATGACTGGTGTCCTTCTAAGAGAAGAAGACACAGAGACCAGGGAGAAAGATAAGGCCATGTGACAATGGAGGAAGATATTAGAGATATGTTGCCAAAAGCCAAGGAACATCTGGGACTGGAAGAGGCAAGGAAAGATGCTCCCCTAAAGGCTTTGGAAAAAACATGGCCAACACCTTGATTTCGGACTTGTAGCCTCCAGATCTGTGGGAATCAACTTCTGTTGTTTACAGTTTATGGTACCAGAAAACTAATACAGAAGGCTCACATTTATTTCAAAAATCTTCTCTTAAAATCATGTGCACATCTGACTTTTATAATTAAAAAATTCTTACAATTACATCATAAAACTGTCCTTCCCTAAATTTATTATTCAGACTTCCAGAGGCATTCATGCAGATATAGGCAATAAAAACATTTCAAGACAGATGTCTCTAATTTTGAGTGCTGTTTGAAAATTCTTAGAACAATGAAACTGCCTATACTTGCCTAGAAATCCCTATTTCTAGGAATGAAAACTCAATTTGGCATTTTGCTTTTAGAAACAACCATTCTTTTTATAGTAGCTTGATCTGTATAATAGGTTACTGGGTAACAGAAGTAAATCACAAGTTACCTTCCAACCAAGTTGTCTTTCTTACACATTTTAAATAAACCTTCATTTGACATTTTCTGTAAGAGCCAACTATTGAAAAAGTACAATAGTTAAATAATACTAAAAAAAAACTACAATGTTTTTTAGAGAATAAAACTGAGGCCTATGTAGATCTATATGGGAATCTATTCAATAGATTAATCACTACAGCAGTGCAATAGGTTACATTGTTTTACCTTTCTAAGAGTGACTTCAGGAGCTGTCTCATAATGAGGTTACAGGATATAATGATTTCTTTCACAGATTTATTTTCCAACTGGGGATAAGGGGTAACAGATGAGGAGACAGGGAGGTAAGGCAGCATATTCTCAAAATAAAAATGAAAACAGAGCAATCTTACAAAGTTAAAAAGAGTTTCTACTCTAGTAACATCACGGGCTGCTTCTCTCTCCCTCTCAACATCTGCTGAATTCTACGCTCTCTTTTCCCTAATAAACAATTCTCAATAAGGTCAGTGTCTCATTTTTGTATCCTTCTCAGTCCCTTAAACAACATCTTGCAAATAGCAGATATAACATTTAATAATTTCTTGGCTGGTCATGGTGGCTCATGCCTGTAATCCCAGCACCTTGGGAGGGCAAGGCGAGAGGACTGCTTGAGTACAGGAGTTTGAGATCAGCCTGGGCAACATAGCGAGCCCCCATCTCTACAGAAAATAAAAAATTAGCACAGCGTGGTGGCATGCATCTGTGGTCCCATCTACTGGGGAGGCTGAGGCAGAAGGATTGTTTGAGGCCAGAAAGTGGAGGCTGCAGTGAGTTATGTTTATGCCACTGTACTCCAGCCTGGGCAGCAGAGTGTAACTCTGTCTCAAAAGAAAAAAAAAAATTCTTGCCAAACAAAATATAACAAGTGTGTTTTCCTGAAGGCCAACACGGACGGTAGGAGATCTAAAAACTTCATCACATGAAGACACAAAAAATGTTTAAATGAGCTATGGATGCTTACTCATGAGAAAAGGAAACTAATGTAGGAATAGTAATCAGTAAAAGGTTCAGGGAAGTGTAACGAAGTACAGCTTTCTTAAAACTAAAACTACCCCAACCTTGAATAGAATGTTTTACTTAGTGACGTAAGTTAATTCTCCACATTGGAGATATGCAAGCCCAAACTAGATTTTCATTTGAGAGATTGCCTAAATAAATTCCTACGTAGGAAGAGAAGAGTAAGTCTATGTCAATGGGTCCCAAATCTCACTGTGCATCAAAATCACCTGGGGTGCTGGCCTCATTCCAAACCTACTGAATCAGACTCTCCAAAAGGTGATGTCTAGGAGTTTGAATTTTTAAAAAGCACTTCACAATAATAAATAAATAAATACACAAGCACCTCAGGTGTTTCTGATGCAGCCAGTTAGGAACCGGTTTGCTGAAATACTGGTCCAGGTGATATTCCGCTCCTTTAAAAATACATACACAGTTTAAAAAATATAATCTGATAATTAAAATGTAAATGTCTGGTGCTAAAAGAATGATATGATTCTAACAAGATAAAATGGTGATGAATGTGAAAGCCTTGAAACTGGAGTTAAAACCCAGTCACATATGTGGAATGTGAGAGCCATTACTGAGTTTTGACCCTACGGGCTTAAGAAAAAAAAAAAAGGCCTAGTAGTTTTACTCAAAAGAAAAAATACTAGAAAAAGGTATGAATGCAAATATCTGGGTTCAAAAACTAGCTCTACCATAATTAACTGAGTGTTTTTGAGCAGTGACTTGACCTCTGGCCTTGGTATCCTGATCTCTAAAATGAGGATATCACAACCTAATATCCTTGCTGAAGGATCAATGCAAAAGCCTGGAGGGATTTTTTTTACATTATCAAGTAACAATCTGATAAGAAGAGATCAAAAGATGAAAAAGCCAGTGGCTATAAAAATAAAGACTCATAAATAAGATATAAAATGAAGCACTAGTACTGATGACAGTTTAAAAAAGCAAAACACTGTTTCTTAGGGTTTAACTACCAAAAACTATAAAAACCATTTTAAACAGCATGTGGGCTCAACTTGTTTATTACTAATAACCAAATGATAATAATAGTTTTAAGTATTTTTGCTGCAGTAATCATCTGATTTCCATGGTTTCTTTCCAATATATGTTCATATTATATGTTTTCTAAGGCACTACATTTAAAAATGAAAAACTTAACTCATGGCAAGATACATTGTGCCATAAATTTACATAAAACACATCTGAATGAACCCTATTCATTAAGTATATTGCATTTTCATATTTACAAAGAAATCTATTTTATATTTACAAAGATTAATGCTACTCACAGGTCTTTCATTAGGGTCAATGAAAAATATTTTGATGATTATTTCGAATTCACCCCATCCTGTTTCAGTAATTTCATATGGAGGTTTAGTAACAACTAAAGACAGAAAAAAATAGTAAATTATCGGTTTAGTTTTCTAGCCATTTTTAACTTTGGATATTGTGAATCAAAAGACTATATTGTACCTCTTAAAGGATTGCCATAACTTTCATGTAATTTAAACTGGATTTTCTTCACATATGCTGACATATCCTAAAATATAAGGAATTAATTAGTTTTATGATCTACAAATGAAAACTTGGAAAAAAAATACATTGAGCATATATACTTAATTTTATAAAAAACATACTTCCCTTCAAATTTTATGGAATCTAATTTTCTAAAAAATATGAATTATACCTGGGAAGCTATTTTGCTTTTTTTAAAAAACAAAAACAAAGGAAGGCTGTGTTGAATTCTTTCATAATTTGTAATATATAAAAATATATGTCCCAAATTCACTTTTTTTGGCAAATCTTGTTTTCATAAACCTCTATAGATAATATTCCAAATCAATTTTGATTTTTTTCATTAAAACAACAGTACATATTTGGTACTATTACAGAAATATAAGGCAAATCTATAGTTAATTTCAAAGAACAAAATTATATCACAAAGGCCAGGCACGGTGGCTCACGCCTGTAATCCCAGCACTCTGGGAGGCCAAGGCAGGTGGATCACCTGAAGTCAGGAGTTTGAGATCAGCCTGGCCAACATGGTGAAACTCCATCTCTACTAAAAATACAAAAAATTAGCCAAGCATGGTGGTGGGCGCCTGTAATCCCAGCTACTCAGGAGGCTGAGGCAGGAGAATCACCTGAACCCAGGAGGCGGAGGTTGCAGTAAGCCGAGATCACGACATTGCATTCCAGCCTGGGCAACAAGAGAGAAACTCCATCTCAAACAAACAAACAAACAAAAAATTATATTACATAAAGCTAAGGACAACTAATTTAAAGCAATCTAAGACTGTTGAGTACAAAAACTCCTCATTTTCTTAACTTTATTTTAAAGTACAGAAGTATATTCATTAGTTATGGCAAATAAAGGGGCTTCTGTTGGCAAACGTGGCTTTTAAAACATATAATTCATTATAGAAGAATAAAAAATGGAAAGCAATAAGTCACATTCAATAGTAATGTTTATTAACCTTTTAATTTACTTTTAGGAATTTTTAAATTACTTATATCTACATTCATATCTAACTTTATTATTTAAAAAACAAACTGGAATCTTACCATAATGATACCTTTTTTTTTCTGTAGAGATGGAGTCTTATTATGTTCCCAGTCTGGTCTCAAACTCTTGGGCTCAAGTGATCCTCCCGCTTGGGCCTCCCAAAGTGCTGAGATTACAGGAATGAGACATTTTGCCTAGCCAGTGGTTTTTAGTTATATTTACAGAGTCTCATAAGAATCACTACAATTAGCCGGACGCGGTGGCTCAAGCCTGTAATTCCAGCACTTTGGGAGGCCGAGACGGGCGGATCACGAAGTCAGGATATCGAGACCATCCTGGCTAACAAGGTGAAACCCCGTCTCTACTAAAAAATACAAAAAATTAGCCGGGCGTGGTGGCGGCGCCTGTGGTCCCAGCTACTCGGGAGGCTGAGGCCGGAGAATGGCGGGAACCCGGGAGGCGGAGCTTGCAGTGAGCTGAGATCCGGCCACTGCAGTCCAGCCTGGGCGACAGAGCGAGACTCCGTCTCAAAAAAAAAAAAAAAGAATCACTACAATTTTAGAACATTTTTATCACACAAAAGAAAGCCATATCCATTAGCACTTACCTCAATACTCCTTCTGCCCCACCCAGTAGCAACCACTTATCTATTTTCTTTGTCTATGGATTTGCCCCTTCTGGACATTTCATATAAATAAAAGCATATAACATGTGGCCTTTTTTATATCTGGCTTCTTTTACTTAGCATAATGCTTTCAAGTTTCATCCATGTAGTAGCATCTTTACTTTATCAGTACTTTACTTTTTATTGCCTGATAATATTCAATTGTATGGATATACCACATTTTATTTATCCATTCATCAGTTGATAGATGAATTGTTTCCACTTTTTGGCTATTATGAATTACACTGGTATCAATACTCATATGCAAGTTTTTGGGTGGACTTTGAAGGATTTTAAATGGAGGAATAATTTACTCACTCAATAAATATCAGTTAAATACCTACTATATACTGGCTATGTTCCAGGCATTAAAGACTCCACAGTGAAACAAAATTACTAGCAATCGGATGACACAGCAGAGCTGTCTTTCACATATTTTGATGGTCTTATTACCACATTATCACTTTAAGGATTAGCTGCTTATTCCTGAAACTCCTGATTAAATACTATGTTAACTTGAGACATGATGTTAGGAAGATGTACTATATTTATAGCATAATAATTCTTATCTGAATTTTAATTAGGAAACATTTTTGGAAAATTGAATTCTAGTATCATATGAAAATGACGGTTCTCTATTTTTTCAAAAACTTTTTGACAACATTCCTACAATGGACCAATTTTATAATCAGAAAGTTACTATAAAAAATTACAGGTTGTCTTTAAGCAAAACAAATTACAGACAACTTTAAGCAAAACGGTTACAGAAAAAACGAGTGCCTACCTCATTTCTATATGGTTTTACATATACTGTCCACTGATGAGTGTGCCCATCTTCTTCTCTTTTCTTTCCAAAATACCGAGCAACATTACCATAAACTATTGGTTTAACGATAGTAACACCCTAAAAGAAAAATAATTTTAAAATAAATGAACATTGTACCATTAGCTAAATAAGCAGAATAAGAGCTCTGAAAACCTGTTTTAAAGAATGGCAGTCTAACAATCTATAGTTTGCTTATAAAATGGATTTCTCTCAAATCAATTTCAGACACTTATCCTCATTTCATATTAACACAAAAATCACCAGAATAATTACAATGCTCCCTCTTTGAAAATGCTTTTATTTAAATTATCACATAAAGCGTTTTGAGAGTTTTGTTAAAAGAAATGCAAAAAGCCTTTTACTTAAACACCTGAAAGCTAGGCATTGAAATAAAAATTGCCAATTCTGACTGGCATCACCTGTGGTAATGTCCTTATCACCCAATCTGTGGCAGTGTTTCCCAAAGCATAGTGTAAATATTAAGAGTAATTTGTAAGGCCGGGCGCGGTGGCTCAAGCCTGTAATCCCAGCACTTTGGGAGGCCGAGACGGGCGGATCACGAGGTCAGGAGATCGAGACCATCCTGGCTAATACGGTGAAACCCCGTCTCTACTAAAAATACAAAAAAAAAAACTAGCCGGGCGAGGTGGCGGGCGCCTGTAGTCCCAGCTACTCGGGAGGCTGAGGCAGGAGAATGGCGTAAACCCGGGAAGCGGAGCTTGCAGTGAGCTCAGATCCGGCCACTGCATTCCAGCCTGGGTGACAGAGCGAGACTCCGTCTCAAAAAAAAA
>NC_037679.1:28307876-28378053 GCF_003255815.1 Theropithecus gelada | reverse complement strand
GGGGAAAAAGGAGACCTCCAAAAAAAAAAAAAAAAAAAAAAAAAAAAAAAAAAAAAAAAGAGTAATTTGTGAGAGGTAGAATAAAGGTCATTTTTCACTTTTTTACTTATGTGTTTAATCAGTATTAAAAATAATAATAACTGTAACTAGAAATTAAAACCTACAATTTCACCAAGGCGGGTGTTTCACCTGAGGTCAGGGGGTTCAAGACCAGCCTGGCCCACATGGTGAAACCCCGTCTCTACTAAAAATACAAAAATTGGCCGGGCGCGGTGGCTCACGCCTGTAATCCCAGCACTTTGGGAGGCCGAGATGGGCGGATCACGAGGTAAGGAGATCGAGACCATCCTGGCTAACACGGTGAAACCCCGTCTCTACTAAAAATACAAAAATTAGCCGGGCGCGGTGGCGGGCGCCTGTAGTCCCAGCCACACAGGAGGCTGAGGCAGGAGAATGGCGTGAACCCGGGAGGCGGAGCTTGCAGTGAGTGGAGATTGCACCACCGCACTCCAGCCTGGGCGACAGAGCAAGACTCCGTCTCAAAAAAAAAAAAAAAAAAAAAATACAAAAATTAGCTGGGTGTGGTGGTGTGCATCTGTAATCCCAGCTACTTGGGAAGCTGAAGCAGGAGAATTGCTTGAACCTGGGAGGCGGAGGTTGCAGTGAGCCGAGATTATACCATTGCACTCCAGCCTGGGCGACACAGCCAGACTCTGTCTTCAAAAACAAAAAAAAACACCATCCTACAATTTCAAAAACATTAACGTTTAGAAAAAGGCGTTTAAAAAATAAATTGATTTAAATGTAAATGTTACAATAAATATTACAGTTGAATTCAGACATGGCAAAAATGGCCAAGTGTCACTTGGATGACTGAAGCTTGTTAAATAAGGGCTGATGACATGTTTGCTACATTTGTCCTTAGTTTAACATACATATTTCTTATATCTGATAAGTGCAAAGGCAGTGAGTATTGACAGATTATGACGGAAAGATAAAAAATTTCAATCTAAGTGAAAATATTGAATGTTGCACATGAATCTGAAACCAATGGCTCAGTTACAGAAATGTATCTGAAGGACAAAGAGCAAGATTTTCTACATGTGAAAAGTGCTGACTGAGTGTAACCAACAACAATAAGAAATGAAGAAAAGCGGCCAGGCAAGGTGTCTCACGCCTGTAATCCCAGCACTTTGGGAGGCCAAGGCAGGTGGATCACCTGAGGTCAGGAGTTGGAGACCAGCCTGACCAACACGGTGAAACCCCCGTCTCTACTAAAAATACAAAATTAGCTGGGCATGGTGGCGCATGCCTATAATCCCAGCTATTCAGGAGGCTGAGGCAGGGGAATCGCTTGTATCCATGAGGTGGAGGTTGCGGTGAGCCGAGATCGCGCCATTGCACTCCAGCCTGGGCAACAAGAGCAACACTTCGTCTCAAACATAAAAAAAAAAAAAAAAAAAAAGACACAGATAGGTATTTTTAAAACCTACTAATTATTATTATTATTTTTTGAAGAAACAGAGTCTTGCTCTGTCGCCCAGGCTAGAGTGCAGTGGCGCGATCTCAGCTCACTGCAACCTCCGCCTCCCAGGTTCAAGCAACTCTCCTGCCTCAGCCTCCCGAGTAGCTGGGATTACAGGCGCCCTCCACCACGCCCGGCTAATTTTTGTAGTTTTAGTAGAGACGGGGTTTCACCATGTTGACCAGCCTGGTCTCGAACTCCTTACCTCAGGTGATCCACCCACCTCGGCCTCCCAAAGTGCTGGGATTACAGGCGTGAGCCACCGCGCCCGGCCACGGTTGATTCTTTTTAAAGAAAAATTTCCTTTCCTCTACAAATAAAAATCAGATGGGGTACAAATAGTTGTTTTATCAGGAGCCAGTGGGCCCTGCCTTAAAAATCAACGTGCAGGGCCAGACGCGGTGGCTCACACGTGTAATCTCACCACTTTGGAAGGCCGAGGTGGGTGGATCACGTGAGGTCAGAAGTTCAAGACCAGGCTGTCAACATGGTGAAACCCTGTCTTTATCAAATATACAAAAATTAGCCAGGCGTGGTGGCGGGCACCTGTGATCCCAGCTACTTGGGGGGCTGAGGCAGGAGAATCGCTTGAATCCGAGAGGCAGAGGTTGCAGTGAGCCGAGATCGCGCCATTGCGCTCCAGCCTGGGCAACAAGAGCGACACTTCGTCTCAAAAAAAAAAAAAAAAATTAACGTGCCAGGGGATGTGTGAGGGAAATGGCACAATGTCAAACATTACGCTAGGCTCTATGATAATTTCACTAAAAACAAAAGTTGTTGACATTTCCTGAATGTTCCCCATGTGCCAGGCAGTGTTATGCCCCTGCTTTGGGGCTTTCTGAACACCATGAACTCCGGCAAATTTTCTTAGCCTTCGTATGCCTCGGTGCCTCAGTTACCGCACTTGGAAATACTGCGGGTGAGCGCTCAGCGACTGTTGGCTAGTTATTGTTATCCTCACACCAGGGGGGTGGCGTCACCGCTTTACCAATAACCTAGATTGGCAGCGAATGTGCACCAAGCTGAGCTTTCCCAGCCCTCGGACTCGCACGTTTCCTCGGCAGCCACGTCCAGGTTTCCCCAAGCCACCACTGATTTGTTTGGTTTTGGCGGGGATGGGAGTTGGCAGTGACGCGAGGAAGCTGGGGCCCAATGAACGCCGTTTTTTCACTCAATGGCTCTGACTCGCTCTCCGTCTTGAAACCACGGTTCAAACCCTAGGAGAGAAGGCGCGAAAGGAAACCCAGTGCGACCTCCCCGTGCCGCTCAGGGAGGAGCCGGGGCGGGAGAGCCACCCCGGAAGAGGGGCGGTCCGGGCACTGACCTTTACTCTCCCGCCGGAGTCAGGCCCAAATTCGGCCATTCTCTTGAACATATTGTCCCACGGAAGAAGCCGCCGCCGCCAGGGAAAGAGACCGGGGCTGGCGGGGTCGCCGCTCCCCTCAGAGGCCGCGCTCCTCTCGCGCGGGCCCAGGCGGAGGGTTTCTGGCCGAGGGAGGGCGAGTTACTAAGGCTTGTAACTCTGACTAACCGTCAACTCCTCAGGCCGACAGCGCTCCCGAAGGCCATTCAGCCCCGCGCAGGTGGAGAGCGCAGCGGAAGGAGGGGCGACGGCGGCACCGTGCGCAGGCGCAACGGGCTCGCGTGTGCGCACGCAGTGTACACTGCGCACGCGCCTGGCGGCTGCAGTCACATCGCAAGACCAGTCCAGGAGTTCCAAACCAAAAAAAATGAAAGGAAGGAAATAATAAATGAGTTCAGAAAGTTGTCCAGATGTTAAGAATATGAGTTTCCACATTGAAAGATCCTACCAAGCACCCAGCACAAATATTAAAGCATCCATGTCAAAGCATATCGTTGTGAATTTTCGGAACATCGAAAATAAAGAGACCCCACACCCTTCCAGGTTATAAAGACTGTGGAATCAGAGTGGCTTCAGATTGCTCAGGTAGATTCTAGGAAGCCATACGGTACTGTCTTCAAAACTCTGAGGGAAAATTACTTACGATTTAGTCTTCAATACTCATCCAACTACCAATCTAGTGTGTGAATAGAGTTTCAGACGTGCTAAATCACTACACATAAAAAATAGTACCTATCTTACTTTTCTCAGTAAGATCTTGTAGATCTTCCAGGAAGATCTTGTAGATCTGATCCACCAAAATGAGGGAATAAGCCAAGAAGGAGGAAATTATGAAATACAGGAAATACAATAAATAATAAACACAGAAAATAATAAGATCCCAAGATGATACTGAAAGAGCCCCGGGGACGATAGCTGTGTACAGGCATAGACGGCAACGCATCCAGATTAGATTCGGTCAGAAATCTTTGGGAGACACTGCTTTAGAAGGATGGAATTGACGCAATTCCAGCTGGCGTTGAATCCTCAAGAGGAGATTTGACCAAGAGTTTGGGAGTTTAACTCATGACAGGTACACAGAAAACTAAGCGGCTGTAAGAATTATGCAGCTATTAATTCTAGGGAAAACAAAATCTTGCGTAAGAAAAGAAAGTAATTGTATTTATGGTTACATAAATACTGACTATTGATCCCCCGCTCCCCCAAAAATAGAATTACATTTGGAAGGATGGGCTTTGGAGAAAGGTACTATGCTTGATGGGGTTGGAGGAGAAGGAAATAGAGCTTAATCTTTAACTTCCATAGTGGGAAGTCAATATCTTAAAATGGAAAAATCAAGAAGAAGCAATGTAAGTGTAATATTGAAAAGCACGGAGGTAAGTATTTTTAAAAAATAAGCTAAAAGAGTAGAAAATATTGCTGATTGTGATTTTCAGTAATTCCATTTAACAGTGTTGAAGTTTTTTTGTTTTTTGTTTTTTGTTTTTTTGATACGGAGTCTCGCTCTGTCACCGAGGCCGCAGTGCAGTGGCACGATCTCAGCTCACTGCAAGCTCTGCCTCCCGGGTTCACGCCATTCTCCTGCTTCAGCCTCCCGAGTAGCTGGGACTACAGGCGCCCGCCACCTCGCCCGGCTAATTTTTTGTATTTTTAGTAGAGACAGGGTTTCACCGTGTTAGCCAGGATGGTCTCGATCTCCTGACCTCGTGATCCGCCCGCCTCGGCCTCCCAAAGTGCTGGGATTACAGGCGCGAGACACCACGCCCGGCCGAAGAAAATATTTTTTAGAAGACTTCACTAAATAGAAGTGCAAGGGATGTGCTCAGGGATTAGTTATAATCAGTGCCACATGAAGAGCTCAATTGTCATATGAATGTCACTGCATTTCAACCAACATAGGAACTGAGTTTCTTTTGAAAATGATCAAACATTGATATTGATTTTTATCCTGTTGCCAGAATAAGAGTAGAAATTTGGTTTGGGGGCGTAATTATATTAAAAACTGTTGGTATAACTAAGAAATATTTATCAAAAACTAAAACAAAAATATCCAACAAACATTGCTTTCCCTCTTCAGTCTACTTTGTCTAATCTCTGGCAATTTCCTCAATCAGCCTGTGTTGTTGGGTTATCCTGGCATTTCCTGGACATGTCCTATCTCTGTTTCTCAGCTGTCACTCTTCAACTCTCTCTCCCCTACCTTGACTCATCCTTTGTACACCTCAGGGTATCTCCATATGCATAAACTCATTCTTTTTTAGTTTAATCACATCAGAATGATCCAAGAATTTTGAAGCCTAACGTGGCACCTATGTAGTGGCCCTCTGCTGCCCTCCCATGGCTGCTCTATGTGCTGCATTTACCTAGCCAAGACGTGGCTTGGAACCCCGCAAGCTATTGTACTGGAATCATGTGGCCTGGAAGAGTTAATTTAAAAAAAAAAAAAAAAAAAAGCCGGGCGCGGTGGCTCACGCCTGTAATCCCAGCACTTTGGGAGGCCGAGGCGGGCGGATCATGAGGTCAGGAGATCGACCTCCTGACATGATGAAACCCCGTCTCTACTAAAAATACAAAAATGAGCTGGGCGTGTTTGCGCGTGCCTGTAGTCCCAAGTACTCGGGAGTCTGAGGCAGGAGAATCACTTGAACCCAGGAGGCAGACGTTGCAGTGAGCCGAGATCGCGCCCCTGCACTCCAGCCTGGCGACAGAGTGAGGCTCTGTCTCAAAAACAGAAAACTTAGAATGATCAGCTTGGAGGGAACATACTAAATAATCAGCAAGAGATTTATTCGATCAACTGATACTTATTGAGCATGTACCATGTTCCAGTCACTCTTCTAGGTGTTTAGAATACAGAAGTGGAATGAGTGAAAAATTTCTATTCTTCCTATCAGTACAGTGGTTCAGCATATTATAAAATCAGAGATGTATCATGGTAAGGAGGGTGTCCAGGTGTGGGGGAAGGAAGCAACCCACTGAGGGATGTCAGAGCCTGAGTGGAGAGCACTCAATGTTGGGCAGAGTTGGGAAATTGGTTACATACAGGCAAACCCATCAAATACATAAATGTACTAAGGACACATTTTAAGGATATTGAGTGTAATGGATGCTAAGTTTCTTACTGTCAGAGAAGAGAGTTAAAACATGGAAAAGAAGAAAACTAGAGTGAATCCTGTGGTGTGAGATTAGAATTGGAGATACTGGTGTGGATTCATGCTTTTCAATATAAATAGATAGATGTAGAGATAAATATAGTGTAAATACATATATCTTCCAGTTCTGTTCACTGATAGGGCCTGGGAACAGTGACACCCTAGTGCCCAGATCTTGTTTTTAATACTATTATGCACTTTGAGGAATCAGGGCTCCTTGGAGAAATGCCTAGTCCATTTCTGAAAGCAAGGAAGGAACAAGGTGAGCCTTAGAATATCTTGTGCCAGAAAACAAGAAAGTGCTTGAAGAATAATGGGAATATGTCAAAATGGCACAGAAGCCAACTTGCAGAGGCTCACTGGCCAAATCGAGGACAGTGTGAACATCAAAATAAATAATAGTAATGGACTATAACTCCTTATGATTTGAATAAAATAGAAACCATGGGTCCATATTGATAAAATAAATAAATGCATGACCAGGCACGGTGGTTCACGCCTGTAATCCAGCATTTGAGAGGCCAAGACAGGCAGATTGCTTGAGCTCAGGAGTTCGAGACCAGCCTGGGCAACATGGCAAAACCCCATCTCTACTAAAAATACAAAAATTAGCCAGGCCTGGTGACGCGTGCCTGTAGTCCCAGCTACTCAGGAGGCTGAGGCGGGAGGATCGCTTGAGCCCAGGAAGCAGAGGTTGCAATAAGCCGAGATCACGCCACTGCACTCCAGCCTAGGTGACAGAGTGAAATCCTGTCTCTAAATAAAAAAACAAACTGAAAATGTGATGAGCAGTAGTCTCAAGGCACCTCTTCCCCAAATACTTTACAGTGAAGATGGCTTGCAGGCATCACCTTAATCAAGTGATCCAAGTGAACATCATCAGTCATGGGGCAAATCAAAACGCATGCCACCTGAAATGATGCAGTGAGAACATCATTTCTGTGGTATTCCTACCAAAGATGCATAACCTAATGGACTCGAAAGAACACCAGAAAAACCTTAGGAACATTCTATGACATAACTAGTCTGTGCTCTTCAAAAGTGGCAAGGTCATAAAAAGTCCAGAAAGAAACAACTGAAGAAACAATCCAGATTGAAAGAGACTTAAAAAACATGAAAACAAAATACAACATGATTCTGAATTAGATGCTTTTGTTACGAAGGTCTTATTGGGACAATCTCTGAAATTGAGTGGAATCTGATGATTAGGTGGTAGTATTGTATCAGTGTTAATTTCCTAATTTGGATAATTGTTTTGAGGTTTTATGTAGGAGAATGTCTTTGTAGGAATTACACACCAATATAATCAGGGCCATTGGGTATCATGTTGGCTATTTACTCTCAAAACAGTTCTGAAAAAAATAAAAGATCTTTGTACAGTACTTTTACATTTTTTGAAAGATTGAGATTATTTCAATTTTTTTAAAAAAGTGGGAAAACCTCTGTCATTTTGGAAGTTATATTTTGGTGAGAAGAAACAAATAAATAAAATATGTAGTATATAAAATTATTATAGACTTGATCCCTGAGGCACTCTCACATTTAGAAATTAAATAGCAGAGAAAGAGTGAGCAAGAAGGACTGAGAAAGAACAGTCATTGAAGTAGGATGCAAATAAGGAAAAGTCAAGGGAGAAAAAAACTGCTAAAAGTATGAAGTGGTTCACTTTGTCAAATGCTGCTGAGATGAACAAGGTGATCACGGAATTAGCACTGAGGAGTCATGGGAAAAATCCTGGAGGAGCAGTTTCAGCTGGGTAAGGATGGAAGCCAGATTAGAGAGGGTTGAAAAGACAATGGGAGGTGAGGTCATGGAGTTGGTAAGTACAGACATCCTTCCCCAGAAGTCTTGCTGTAAAGGGAGCAGAGAATGGAATTGCAGTTGGAGGATTATGTAGGGTCAGCGGAGTATTTGTTGTAAGATGGGAGGTTACTAGGGCAGACTGCAGAATGATGGAGGTGATCCAGCTAAAAGGAACAAACTAGGGATGCAGGAAACAACCTAACTTGGAGTAGTGAGAGGGATGGGAGGGGAACTGCATGTGGAGTCAGTGCTGCTGGTAGGAGCAGAGGCTCTTCATCCTGATAATAGGAGGGAAGGAAGGATGGGCCTATGGGAAGGTATGACTGCTGCTTTGATGATGTGGAGGGGAAAACTTGCTATGAAGTTGCTTTTATTTTATAAGTGTAATATGAGGCCAGGTTATCTGCTGAGAGCAGAGGAGGGTGGAGGATAACGGGGCAGAGGAGGAGGCTGAATGTGTGTCTTGAGGTTTTGAAGAGAGAAGAGGAAAAGTAAAATAGTAACAGTCATTTTGGAGACTAGGGACATAAAAATGGAAGGATTGCAGAGAAGTAACTAAAATGGTCAGGTAGACATGAGGGTTCATTTGAGATTTATGGTTATGAATTTAAACTGAGACCTGTCAGCATGCTTGTGGATTTTTCTCCAGCAATATCCAACTATTTAAGTGAAGTAAGTGAGGATATAAGAGATAATAAGAGCACCAAATCATATTTTTTCAAATATTTGTATTTTTTTCTTCAGAGGCACTATAGGAGTCTAAATAAAAACAGACAAGGTATGTGTTGCAAAGCCTTTAATTAGAATGTTTGTGTTTTTCAAACATTATGCATAATTTCACATTTGTGATTAGTTAGCAATTACTTCAATACTTGTAAGCTCATCTACCTCAGATTTAATCATAATACATGAATGAAATTAATCAAATTAAGGAACAGCAATTTAGAAAGAAACACACTTTAAGAAAACAAAATTCTCAACTCAGGCAGTCTGTTTCTAGCATTTGGTATTCTACCCCTTTAAAAATTTCATATCGCCCAACAAAAAGTGGTTATTCTTACTGTTTTTGGAGATGACTGAACAGATGAAGGCATCTGATGCTGCTGGTATTTTGCCCAAGATCAAGTGAAGATAACCTTTTGTTATATTTTTTACTTAATATTGGACATACTCATATCATTCAAGATTAAGTCTGGGTTATTTCTTTGATAAGAACTGAATGTACTGGAGATGTATTTGATAACCAAGGTTTTAGATAAATTTGCACCAGTATTAGCTCTATTTGCAAACTGAAAACTGTTGTAGGCTTAATATAAAATAACCACATTAGTGAACATTACGTCTCTTAGAAGAAAGGCCATATTTTGCTCCTGCTTCTGTAAAAATATTATTTCTTTGAAGGGGAAATAATGGTAGTGTGATCTTTCACTTAATTACTACTCCCTTAATGTGAGAAAGAGACAAAATGAGCTGAAGAAGGAAAATTCTGCAATTACACTCCACAACCTTGAACATACTGACTGACATCTCTGTTTTGACAGTGATTTCTCCATGCCACCCTGTAGAAAAAGATGAAGCAAATGGTGAAAGGTTAAAACATATCTTCATTGTAATATACATACTTCACACCCCTTGGGGAAACAAAATATTTTATCAATAGATAAAATAGTAAGATAGACTCAGTGATTGCTATTTATTAAATGAAGATATGTATACAAAGTACCTCACTCCTACCCAAATCTCTCAGTAGAGCATAGAATGCTGAACATAAAGATTGAGTAATGTGCGTTGTACAGCAGCAACTGCAAAGTGAATTCCACATTTATTTTATTTTATTTTATTTTTATTTTTTCGAGACAGAGTCTCGCTCTGTTGCCCAGGCTGAAGTGCAATGGTGCAATCCTCTGCAACCTCCACCTCCTGGGTTCAAGCAAATCTCCTGCCTCAGCCTCCCAAGTAGCTGGGATTACAGGCACCTGCCACCACACCCAGCTAATTTTTTGTATTTTTATTAGAGACCGGGTTTTGCCATGTTAGCCAGGCTGGTCCCAAACTCCTGACCTCAGGTGATCCACCCGCCTTGGTCTCCCAAAGTGCTGGGATTATGGACGTGAGCCACCGTGCCCGGCCCACATTTACTTATTCTAAAAAGAATTTCAAGATATGACAAGGAACTGGTAGAGTGTGAAGAATCTTAAAACTCTAGAAATCCCCTAAAATAAATTGTGGAGTAAAAGAGTAAGATTCTGGATCAGTTAAAGTAGATTGTTTCTTCAAGGTGTAGGTAATACATTATTTAGCATAAGCCAAAAGCTGCAATTTTTAGGTGTCATTAGCATAATTTCGTCTTTGAAAGTCTGCTCTCATGGTATATATCAACAGTAGAGCAAAATAGTTTTCCCTTTTAACACTTAAAACATACCATGCTCTAATGCCTTGTGGATCACTGACAACCCTCTTTGCACAAGTTACAGCATCAGCGATGTTATCTTGCAGCAAAGCTGAAAGACAGGTGGTAAGCAATAAAAACTTTATTAGATATTTTATTTTAATTTAGGTTTAGCCAGCTTTATTCTGTTAGGCTGTGGAAAGAATGCTAAGATATTATTTTCTATAAGTCCATATATGTGTGATTGTTGGGGAAAACTTTCTCTTCATTCTCTCCCATTCAGCATGAAATGAAGTATTTTTTCCTTCATTTACCGAAGTCATTGGAAGTTCTAGAAGTATTAACGAAATGATTAAAGGTCCTCTTTGTACTAGACACTGTAAAAAAACACCTAGTGATATTTTACTCAGCAGTTCTATTACTGAAAATTTATCCAAAAGAAATAAGAAATGCACCCAAAGATGTATACACAAAACTATTCATAGCAATTTCTAAGAGGGAAAAATGGAAACAATCTAAGTGCTCAATAGTAACAGTTGGATCAGTAAATTATAGAATATTCATATATTAAAATTCTAGTCATTCTTTTCAAATGATGATACAAATTTGTATTTTTTCTCATCTGGAAAATGGAGCAAAAGATCATTAAAAACCGATTTGTATTTGCTGACATGCAAATAATTTTGTGTGATAAGAAGCAAATTGTAAAGCAGTGTGTATAATACAATTTAATTTTTGCAAAAGCACAGATTACTTACATGTTTGTATGTGGGTATATATATGTATGATGTAATTTAACATTCATACACATGATTGATATACATTCTGGAAGAATATAAACCAGAATTAGGCCGGGCGTAGTGGCTCACGCCTGTAATCCCAGCACTTTGGAAGGCCGAGGCGGGCGGATCATGAGGTCAGGAGATCGAGACCATCCTGCCTAACACGGTGAAACCCCGTCTGTACTAACAATACAAAAAAATTAGCTGGGTGTAGTGGCGGGAGCCTGTAGTCCCAGCTGCTCGGGAGGCTGAGGCAGGAGAATAGTCTGAACCCGGGAGGTGGAGTTTGCAGTGAGCTGAGATCGTGCCACTGCACTCCAGCCTGGGTGACAGAGCGAGACTCCGTCTCAAAAAAAAAAACCAAAAAAACACAAAAGAATATATACCAGATTTTACCCATGGTTATAAACCTCTGGGGAGTAAGATTATGGGTGTTATTTTTCTTATTTGTATTTTCTAATTTTTATTTAATGACCAAAGATTATATAATATAAATTTTTTTTTTTTTTTTTTTTTTTTGAGACGGAGTCTCACTGTGTCTCCCAGGCTGGAGTGCAGTGGCGCGATCTCGGCTCACTGCAAGCTCCGCCCCCCGGGTTCACGCCATTCTCCCGCCTCAGCCTCCCGAGTAGCTGGGACTACAGGCGCCCGCTACCGCGCCCGGCTAGGTTTTTTTGTATTTTTAGTAGAGACGGGGTTTCACCATGTTAGCCAGGATAGTCTCGATCTCCTGACCTTGTGATCCACCCGCCTCGGCCTCCCAAAGTGCTGGGATTACAGGCTTGAGCCACCGCGCCCGGCCCAATAACTGGATTTTTAAAATAAGATTAATGTTCTCTACTGGGAATTTTAATATTTAAAAATTTAATAATATCAACTTTGCAAGATTTCTGCAATATTTTTGACACTGAAGATTCCACATTATTTCTATTTTTATGAGTTCAATAAAACATTTGTTTCACTCTAAATAAATCCTTAAGTTAATTTTTTATTTACAGTAATAGTTCTACAGGAAATGTATTTTTTGAAGATGTAAACTAAAGAATTTAGAAATGGAATGTCGTAATGTTCCTAATTCACTTAAAAGTCTCTCAGCAGTAGCCAGGTACAGTGGCTCATGCCTGTAATTTCAGCACTTAAGGAGGCTGAGGTGGGAAGATTGCTTGAGCTCAGGAGTTCAAGACCAGCCTGGGCAACACAGAATTTGCCTGTACTAAAAATTTCAAAAAATAGCCAGGCATGGTGGTGTATGCCTGTAGTCCCAGCTACTTGGGAGGCTGAGGTGGGAGGATCACTTGAGGCTGCAGTAAGCTGTGATGGTGCCACTGCATTATAGCCTGGGGTACGGTGAGACTCTGTCTCAAAACAAAACAAAACAAAACAAAACAAAAAACTCTCAGCAAAACAAAAAACAAAAAACAAAAAAACATAGAAGAAGTGACCATGGCAAAATGTTAACAACTTTTAAAGTGCATAATGGGCATATGGCTGTTTATTATACTAATGTCTCTAATTTTGTATGTATTTAGAACATTTCCTAATAAAAAGTAAAACGATTGAAAAAGGACCATACAATTAAATTATCCCTAAACTTCCCCAAAGTGAGCAGGAGCAATGGCATTGTTTGGGACAAAGCATCAGTAAGGCCATTGACAGTAAATTAATAAGTCATTTCAGAAACTTCTGTATATTAAAAAAAGTCAACCTTTTATGATACCGCTTCTTTAATTTCTTACTGAGGGAATTATGAGGAAATAATAATGACTTTCTGGAAGTTGAGATGTAGTTTTTCTAGGTCACTCATGAACCCTTCAAGGCTTTTTCATTTGCATTGAACCTCAATTCTTGTAAGTATAACCAGATTGGTCAAATATTAGCTGGTCTTACCATTGCAGGATATATGACAGGCATTAACTGCTCCTGGGGTTTTGCCATTATTACACCAGTAGTGGCTATTGATCTGAAATATCCCATAATCAGTGCTTTGGTCTCCAGGATTGTAGTTTGTAGCTTGTGTGTTATAATCACTCTCCCATTTGGCCAAACACACCCCTGAAAAGAACTTATTTTTAGTAATAAACAGCAACACTAAGGGACTTACACTCTATAGCAAAATCAGTTCTATTTAGCTACTTCTATTTTACTGATTTGTTTTATAAGTATAAAGATTTACTTAACTTATAAAATATCTTAACACTTTAGTATTAAGGGACTTGTAAGAGAATCCTTTTGTAATGCAAATTATCTTGTAACACTAATGAACAATATAACATACTTTTAAAAATATTAAAATACGTGTTTCTTCCATTGCTTTTACCCTTCCTGTGCTCCCATCCCTCAGGCAACATTCAGCCAAGAACAGAAAAATCAATAGAGCTGTTGAGTAGATTTTGTAAATTCATAGCAGATACATAGGCTGATGGAAAAATGCTTTTTTTAAAAAATCGGAAAAACATAAGGATTTTCGGATAGAGAGAAATTTTCTTATAATATCTAAAGGTGAATTTGGATATCAAGTTAGAATCTTGAAAACAAGACTATTCTGTGATTTCATCCCTTCACTCATTCATTCAAAAATAGCTATTGAGGGAAAGTATCTGAATTAAATCTGAAAACTACAGAGATTATTACATTGACAACTATGGACTAAACTGTAAAATAACTTTTCCTCGTGGCACATCTTGAATTGTGTGGGAGAAAATGAAAGATAGTCAAGTAGAGTAGATAAAAATAATAAAACATTTCATGCTGAGTTTCTGGAATCCTATACAAAGAGTGAATGAAGGGAACTAGGTTCCTACTGCCCTTGTGTAGGGAATTCAATATATTCTTTAAAAACATCACTATTAAAAATCCCATGTCGGCCAGGTGCAGTGGTTCACACCTATAATCCTAGCACTTTGGGAGGCTGAGGTGGGCGGATCATTTGAGGCCAAGAGTTCAAGACTAGCCTGGCCAACATGGTGAAACTCCATCTCTACTGAAAATACAAAAAATTAGCTCGGTATAGTGGTGCACACCTGTAGTTGCAGCTACTCGGAAGGCTGAAGCACGAGAATCACTTGAGCCCAGAAGGTGGAGGTTGCAATGAGCTGAGATCATGCCACTGCACTCCAGCCTGGGCCACAGAGTGAGACCGTCTTAAAACAAACAAAAAACAAAACAAACAAACAAAAAACAAACAAAAAAACCACATCATGGCAGGGCACTTGAAGACAAGAAAAATGCTGCATCACTCTAGGCTCTCAGAAGTTCGAAACGGGAAATAACTGGAGTCACACACCAAGGACTTGAGAGAGCTCTGCCAGGTCCTCAAATGTATCTTTCAGTCAGCTTACATGTGCCATTGAATCTCAGGCATCCAGCAAACTTCCTAGCACTAGAACAGTACAACAGGTCCTGTTTTACTTAGAATGGAATTTTCCCCTGCCATGCTCTTACTCCTTTATCGGGTATCTCTGATTATAAAGAATCAAACTGATGTTTTTAGCCATTGTAAGTATATAAAACCACAAAGAAGTAAAACATCTATTCACTCAAAGCCCCTTCTTCTTCCTTCTCTCCTAGTGTCTGTTCCATACATAACTAATTCTCTGGAAGTATAGAGAGTAGACTTACAGTTTGCTAGGCTGATTCCCCTGTAGCCATCCAGTCCCAATCTTTTCAGAGTTCTGGCCAACTCACACCTTTCAAAGATCTTGCCCTGGACCGTGACAGAAAGGAGGACAAGCCCCAGAATAATGACAGCCTTCATGTTGACTGCTAGGTCAGACTGCTAGGTCAGGCTGAGCAGGGTGAGCTGGTCCCAGTATTTACATCTTTTAACTTCCTTCTTCCCCTTGTGTTTTGGTGGCTCCACCCTTTCAGCTGTGTGGAAAACAGGAACTGTGTATTGATCTACTGATTCTAAAGAGATTTTTTAATGCTTGAAGAGAGATACTCTAATTTCCTAAGAATTAGTCTACAGGAAAATAATGAAATGGCATTGTTTAAAGTACTGGCTCTGGAAGCATTGGGGCATAGCACTGTTTACAAGACAGGAACCTTCTTCTGTTTGATTATGAATTTGAGCAATTATAAAGAAAACAATGACTATTTTGTACAGCTTAAAATGAGCTGTGATTTTTGACTGACATTCAATTTCATGAAATTTTTTCTATGCATTCACTGTTTGGTATTTATCTTTTTTACTTAAAATTATTTTACATACATTTTCCACAAAATGGACATGACACATGTGCCTGTTGTCTTACTGGGTGTATAGTGTGACACCACGTTGCTCAGCTAGTTTCTTACTCTAGACTCTTTTTGTTACTATAGTAAATGTTTTATTATTATGAATCAGTGTTTTACTATTATAAATAAGGTCCAAGTGAACAACTTTACCAACTACATTTTTTTTTTTTTTTTTTTGATAGGGAGTCTTACTCTGTCGCCAGGCTGGAGTGCAGTGGTGCAATCTCAGCTCACTGCAACCTCCGCCTCCCGGGTTCAAGCAATTATCTAGCCTCAGCCTCCTGGGTAGCTAGGACTACAGGCATGTGCCACCACGCCCAGCTAATTTTTGTATTTTTAGTAGAGATGGGGTTTCACCATGTTGGCCAGGATGGTCTCAATCTCTTGACCTCGTGATCCACCCGCCTTGGTCTTCCAAAGTGCTGGGGTTACAGGTGTGAGCCACCATGCCCGGCCGAATTTACCAACTACTTTTCACAACACTTTGCCTCCCATTTTCGTATTAGAACATAGGAGGTTATTAGAAAGCAATAGCATTTTTAAAATCAAACTTACCCAAACACATATATCCAACTAAATGCTACCTTGGAAAATAGCAATCTCACGAGGCTGTGCACAGCTTTTAAAACAATGCTACCAGAACTCAAAAAGAACTATGCTTCTGTATCTGCCTATGAAGACAGATTCTGAGCCACACAAAGTGTCATCACTTTGTAGTCACCCTTATTTTTCATCAATGGCCTCTAAAGATTACCAGATTTGGTTTTAAATGACAGTTCAAGGACCCTGTCCAAAAATCAAGAATAATCTCATTTTTCAGGCTAGGTCTAATTTTGATTCTTCAATAATAAAGAGGGCCAGGTGTGGTGTCTCATGCCTGTAATCCCAGCACTTTGGGAGGCCAAGGCAGGTGGATCACCTGAGGTCAGGAGTTGAAGACCAGCCTGGTCAGCATGCTGAAACCCTGTCTCTACTAAAAATACAAAAATTAGCTAGGCATAGTGGTGGGTGCCTATAATCCCAGCTACTCAGGAGGCTGAGGCAGGAGAATTGCTTGAACCCAGGAGGCGGAGGTTGCAGTGAGTCAAGATTGCGCCATTGCACTCTAGCCTGGGCAACAGAGTGAGACTCTGTCTCAAATAATAATAATAATAATAATAATGATAATAATAATAAATAGTGAGACAGATTTTCAAGACCCAAAGAGACAGAAACCAATTAAAAGAGTTAGTCTTCGCTGGGCGCGTGGCTCATGCCTATATTTCCAGCACTATCGGAGGCTGAGGCAGGAGGATTGCTTGAGATCAGGAGTTGGAGACCAACCTGGGCAACATGGAAAAACCCTATGTTTACTAAAAATAAAAATAAAAAAAATTTTTAAATGTGCTTGTAGTCCCAGCTACTTGGGAGGTTGAGGGTCAGATGATCACCTGAACCCGGGAGGTTGAGGCTGCAGTTAGCTGAGATCATGCTACTGCACTCCAGCTGGGCAACTAGAGTGAGACTGTGTCTCAAAAATAAAAAAAAGAAAAAAAAAAAGAAGAAGAAAAAAAGAGTTAGCCTTTGGTCTTTGGTCCCCTTTATACCATTCCCAACTCAATACTAAAGATGGCCAGTTATTACATATGCTGGTTTCAGCCTTATGCTGATAAGATTAATTTTTCTTTTCAAATGTCTAGACAGTTATGACCTTATACTTTCTTGGGAGTGGAACAAGCAAATATTTGCTGCCAACCTGAACCAAAGTGACAGCATGTTATCAAGTGACTACTTCAAAGGGATCCCCTTAATTATCTCCCCTGGGGAAGAAGTTAAGGGCAGTTACCCATTTATAATCCTATCATTCCATTTGAGGTAGGTTTAATGAGCAATCTATTTAAAAATAAAATAGCAAGTAAGCATGATTTGAGGGCACAGATTATTTTTCTTCCTCAGAAATTGTATGTATTGCATGTTCTTTTTGATGCAATGTATGCATTTTATCTTTTTACGAAAGTTGCTTACAGACCCTAGATTACTTTGTTGTATTACAGTGGACAATAGTTATGATTTACTCATTTGTTTCTCAAGATAGAGAAAAATAATTATTTATGGTGAGTGTTGGGTGCTTCAGGCCTGGGAAAGGGAATCTAACTAAGGGTTTCTCACACTTTTGACTATTCCCCAAAACTAAAGCCATCCTGAAAAGATAAAGATTTGCCATAATGTAAGATATTCTAGGCCAGGCGCGGTGGCTCAAGCCTGTAATCCCAGCACTTTGGGAGGCCGAGACGGGCGGATCACGAGGTCAGGAGATCGAGACCATCCTTGCTAACGCGGTGAAACCCTGTCTCTACTAAAAAATACAAAAAAACTAGCCGGGCGAGGTGGCGGGCGCCTGTAGTCCCAGCTGCTCGGGAGGCTGAGGCAGGAGAATGGCGTGAACCCGGGAGGCGGAGCTTGCAGTGAGCGAGATCCGGCCACTGCACACTCCAGCCTGGGCGACAGAGCGAGACTCCGTCTCGTAAAAAAAAATAAAAATAAATAAAAATAAAAAAAAAATAAAAAAAAAAGATATTCTAAACAATGTGCTATAGCCCTCTGTTTTGTTCTGTTTTTAGATAGGATGTAAGGCCAGTTTTGTTTTGTTTTGCTTTGTTTTGTTTTGTTTTGTTTTGTTTTTTTGGAGATAGGGTCTTGCTCTGCTGCCCAGGCTAGAGTGCAGGGGCGCAATCTTGGCTCACTGCAGCATGAACTCCTGGGCTCATGCAATCCTCCTGCCTCAGCCTCTCAAGTAGCTGGGACCACAGGCGAGTAGCTGGGACCACAGGCGAGTAGCTGGGACCATAAGCGTGTGCCATCACACCTGGCCAACTTTTTAAATTTTTAGTAGAAACACAGTCTTGCTATGTTGTCCAGGCTGGTCTTGAACTCCTGGACTTAAGCAATCCTCCTGCCTCAGCCTCCCAAAGTGCTTGGATTACAAACATGAGCCACTGCACCCAGCTCTGTTAGGCCATTCTTGTGTTGCTATAAAGAAATACTTGAGACTGGGTAATTTATAAGAAAAGAGGTTTAATTGGCTCATGGTTCTACAGGCTGTTCAGGAAGCATGGCATCGGCATCTGCTACTGGAGAGGCCCCAGGAAGCTTACAGTTATGGAGGAAGGTTAAGGAGGAACAGGTATTTCACATGGTGGGAGCAGGAGCAAGAGAGTTGCCGGGGGCTGGGGTAGTGCCACACTTTACAACAACCAGATCTCGTGAGAACTCACTCACTATCACCAGGACAGTACCAAGCCATGAGGGATCTGCCCCCATGACCCAAACACCTCCCACCAGGCCCCAGCTCCAACATTGGGGATTATAATTCAACAGGAGATTTGGATGGGGATAAATAACCAAACTATATCACAGGGTCTCACTCTGTTGCCCAGACTGGAGTGAAACAGTGCAATCATGTTTTTTCAGCTTTGATTTCCCAGGCTCAGGTGACTCTCCCACCTACAGGTATGTACCACCACACACAGCTAATTTTTCATTTTTTGTAGAGACAGGGTCTCGCTATGTTGCCAAGGTTGGTCCTGAACTCCTGGGCTCAAGCAATTCTCCTGCCTTGGCCTCCCAAAGTGCTGGGATTACAAGCATAAGCCACTATGCCCTCTTTTGAAAGTGGTGGGTTGGGCACACAGGTTTCTCTCTGTTCACTTTCCAAATTACATTAAAGTATCAACAAAAGGAATATGAAAAGGTATAAACCAACAAGGGCAAAGGAAAAGCAGACGAGATGATAATAGATGAGAAATGTCAATAAAAGTTTATAATACAGAGTGGCTGAGTAGTAACTAATTTAGGATAATGGAGAAAGCTGACACCTGAGTGCCTGGAAAAAGGGGAATCACTACAGAGCAAACTAACTTGTGCCTTAGATCCTGGAAAAAACTAGGTAATTCTGAAGGCAGGACTGCACGGCAGTGCTATAAACAAAAAGACAGGTTGGAAATCTGTATATGAAACAGTTAAGCCCCAGATTTTCTCCCCCAGACCAGGAAACCAGGTTGCTGCCTTTCCCCAATCCTAGAAGAAGGATGAGAAGATCAGTCTTTGGAGATGATGAACCAGAGACTCTGGACTTGGGACTCAAGGCATGACTAAAGACAGGGGATAATGCCATAATGAAAATAGAGGCATTAAATACAAATCTGCCTTCTGAAGAGTAAGCCAGTCACCCAGCTCTCAACCTGCCTGAACCGAGCTCCTCGATGTCTGGCTGCCAAAACCACCTCCCAGGCAGGAACCAGTAGGATTCTCTCTGGAGTAAATATCTGAACCAGGAGAAAAGACCTATAGATATTATTATTTGGGGCCCACAGTGAAATGGCCAGTCTCGATCAATTGCTTGTGGTGAGACATACCCAGGCTTACAGATTTTCTGCTCAGCTCTTTAGTGCTTTATATTACTCTTACATAATCAGTGGAGGATGCTTGATGAAAGACACTATTGTGAAATACAGAGACATTAATATCAAAAGAAACATTTCGAGAAGAAGAACTCAAAGGAAACAGAGGCAAAACAAAATAAGACATAAGCTACAACGAATATCTCAGGGAGATAAGAGAAAATAAGAGAAAGAAAGGGAGGGAGAAAGAGAGGAGTGTGTTTTAGGCCTTGAAGGGAACTCTAAGAGAGAGGTTCCGAAAATATTTTAATCGATAGTGGAATTACTAAAGTAAAGGTGATTATTTTGAAGGCTTCCTCATTCATCTGCATATATGAACTCTGTCATATTTGTTGAGGCAGTCATGTTACTTTATAGTCATCTTTCTTCTGCAGCTCATCTCTACCCAGATCTGTGTTCTCTTAAATTTCAATGGAAATAAGTGAACTATTTTCACAGAGCTTCATGAGCAGCATTCAAATAACATATAAGCCGTGTAAAAAGTAACTAGAAAGAATATCTCAGTACAGTGTTCTTTTGGTAGGGTCATTTTTATTGCATAGTTAAAAAAAAAAAGATTTAAAACTCTTGCAAGAATAGCATTTGTATTTCCTGGAAGAAACACAAGTTGCCATGCTTCCAGAATGCTACCTCCTATCCAGGCTATTGTTTGGGAAACAAATTCCACTGAGAGAGAATAAGCTGGGGAGGAACTTTCTGAGGCCACTGGGTATTGACCAGGTAAATTTGATCATATCTAGGGTGACAGTGGCAGCAGATTCCAAGACTGGTAGGACTCTGCATCTCACTCCCATGTGGGATCCAGGGCAATGGCAAGAGGTCTCTTGGATGGCGCATAGCTGCTGGAGAAATTGAACACAAATTGCCCTGCCTTGGGCATCAACAAAGCTTGGAAAAGGAGCCTCCTGCCTTTGAATGACCACGTCAGCTTGGGCAATAACCACTGTCTGAGCAGCTCAGGTATGACCATGACAGGCTGAAGCTCTAAGGTCTTCCCCAGGTTTTCGGAACTTCGTAGTTTTTTTGAGACTCCTAGAAGCTCCTGGACAGGAGAGCAGCTTAAAAAGTTTAACGAAAACTAGCATTGCCTCACCACACAGGGGAAGTGGGGCTTAGAGACATATTTTGTTAGATTTGGGAAGAAAGCAAAGTGATGTTTCTTACATCCATTTATGGTACACCAAATCTATACTAACCACACTATTTGATCTAGACTTGCTTGCTCTGATTAGAATGTGATTAGAAAGCAGAAAATGAGATGATTCTTGCGGGCTCTAGGGATTAAACTATTTTCCTGAAACTAGCTCGTTGTTGTCATGACTCAGGTCACCATTAACTCCAGAGGTAACCCTAGGTCGTTTTCTTTTCTTTTCTTTTTTTTTTTTTTTTAGAGACAGATTCTCACTCTGTCACCCAGGCTGGAGTGCACAACGTAACTCACTACATCCTTGAACTCCTGGGCTCAAGCCACCCTCCTGCCTCAGTCTCCAGAGTAGCTGGGACTACAGGCACGTACCACACACCTGGCTAACTATTTTAATTTTTGTATAGACGGGGTCTCACTTTGTTGCTCAGTCAGGTCTTGAACTCCTGGGCTCAAGTGATCCTCCCACCTTGGCCTCCCAAAGTGCTGAGCTTGTAGGCATGAACCACTATGCCTGGCCAGTGTTTAGATTTTCAATGGTCCACACTAGTGAGCCAGACCCCTCTGTCTTTATAATCTTGTTTGACTCTAATTTATGTCACTACTATATATTTTTTGTTCCTGCAATCTTGTTTTTGCTATTAGTATTAAGTAATTAAAATATTACCTGTGTCAGTATATCAGAAAAATGAATTTTAAAAACCTCAGAATGTCACTGATGCAGGTAAATCTAAATTGTATTAATGGAGAGAAGCATTGGCATGGCTTTTGTTAGAGGGTGCAAATAACCACTTGGTAGTGAAGCAGTGCTGCTTCCTTGAAGTTACTGAGGACATTGGGATACTGTGGTTAGGACAGCTGCATTTCACTCATGACTCAACTGAGGCTGCCCTGTGGGGTTTGGCTTAGGGGTGCAGAGGACCTAGATTCATTTCTGTTGTGGCAGCATGGCTGCTAGGAGAATATACAGGGAGTGAGAGAGTTGGGGTGTAGGGAGCAATACCCTCTGACTCTCCAGGGGACATTAGACGCTGAAAGGTTAAAGTGAAGTAATTACTTTCTCAACTAGTGGAGCTGCTATGTACCAGTCTTGTGAAACAGGACGAGCACCCCTACCAGCTGCCCCCTGCAAGTCCAGGAGCCGGGCCATGGGTCAGAATGACTTTCTGTGGGAGCAGTCCCTATGAGGAGTAGGGCTTGACCCTAATCCAAAGGTGGCATTTCGTTGGCTCCTGAGGCACATGGGTTGCTAAGAAATGGTAACTAATTTAGGATTGGCTAATTCAGACTAGCGTATTTTTTTTCCAAGTATTAGTGATCACAGTGTGTTCTTTTTTGTTTTCTTTCTTCCTGTTGTGATTGGCATGCAATCTGTTCTTTTAGCACTCAATATCCCTGTAATTTGAGGTCCTGCTCATTGCAAAATAGTTCAAACAAGTTAGATAATTTCCTTCCCGGGTTTTCTGACACCGTCTAAACTCCAGCAATCATATAACTTTAATTTATGCTATGGTCTTGCTGCTGTTGCATTTTGGGTCAGGTAACTGGTTAATTCTGAAAGGAAATAATACTATTCACCATAATTCACCATACATCACAGGGCTGGGTAATGGGGAATTATTTCTACTATATTGCCAATACTGTGCTACAACAGTCTCTAGCAAAAGCCACATGTTACTATGTTTAAAATCTGTCACTTGATCACTTGGCCTAATAAATAGCACTAGCCTAGTAGGGGTATTGCTAGGCTCTGCCATGCATTTTACCTCCAGCCACAGAGGAGAATTCACCATTTCTGGTATTTGCTGTGCATTTACTCTGTTCTTTGCTTCTCTCTTGCTCTTTCCTCAATCTGCTATGCCCTTCCCCACCTACTCTGCCTATGGAAAGCCTCTTAATTCTACAAAGTCTTCAATAAGTACAAGCCAGCCAGGGGACTGAAGGAATTGAGGTTAGGTGGGCAGTGTTCTAAATAGAGAAAGTCATATAAGCAAAGGCAGAGAACAAAGAGAGTAGGCCATATCTGAAAGAATCACTGAAAATAGTTTTTAAAAAGTAACAACATTTCAGTTAAAGGGATATTTAGAGTTATGTTTAAAGTTCAAAAACAGTTTTGTAAAGGCATCCTGGCTTTTAAGTTCTTAAGTTGCTTTTAATATGCTTCTTACAGTTGTTGCCTTTGCCATGGGTCATACTCTCATGCACTTATTGGGAAATAATTTGTTTGACAATGTTTTATCTAGCAGCTATTATCCGCTAGGCAGCACCGCGCAAGGAACTCAGGTTCTGGTAGGAACTAGGCAGATAACATCCTTGCCCTCATAGAGTTTATAGAATAGTCATGCTGATTGAAAACAATTTTAAGTGTGGTGAGTACTTCAGAAATAGAAGCACTGTATTTATAGAAGAAATTAACAAAAGTGATAAACCTGTCTAGGAGGTTCTAGTTGAGACCTGAATGATCAGTTATAGTTAGCCAAATGAGAGAGGTAGGGAAATTGTGGAGAGAGAGTGGGGCTGAAACAGCATGTTCTAAAATCCAGAGGCAAAATGCAAGAACAGGTTGATGAAGAACCTGAAAGATGTGCTAGAATGTCTAGTAAAGACATCTGGATTTGGCCAGGCGTGGTGGCTCGTGCCTGTAATCCCAGCACTCTGGGAGGCCAAGGCAGGCAGATCATGAGCTCAGGAGATCGAGACCATCCTGGCTAACACTATGAAACTCCGTCTCTACTAAAAAATACAAAAAATTAGCCAGGCATGGTGGTGGGTGCCTGTAGTCCCAGCTACTTGAGAGGCTGAGGCAGGAGAATGGTATGAACCCAGGATGGGGAGCTTGCAGTGAGCAGAGATTGTGCCACTGCACTCCAGCCTGGGCGACAGAGTGAGACTGCCTCAAAAAAAAAAAAAAAAAAATTTAAAAAAATTTAAAAAAAAAATTAAAGAAAAAAAAGACATTTGGACTTTAAATCTGTAAGTGCTAGAATGTCTGGTAAAAGACATTTGCCACTGGATAAAGTGGCAAAGAGAAATGAGATTGAGGTCAGGGTGGGAGAGGCAGGGCCACATCTAGGCACTTAATCCCAAAGACAGTGGGATTTAGGACTTAATCCCAAAGACAATGAGAAACTATTCATGAGTATTAAAGTGGAGAGTAACAGGCTCAAAAATTTTAAAGAAATCACTCTAGACTGGCTTCAGAGACAGTTGCTAGAGAACTGACAAATAATCTAGATGGCAGGTGATGATTGCCTATGGAGAGAACTGAGAGAGCTCAAGAGATATTTAGGAGGTTGAATAGTCAGCCTACTAAACTGGCGATTACTTAGACTATTTGGAGATTAAGAAAAAAGGGAAAGGAAACAATACTAGCTTTTGTTTATCACATACTTACAAAGCGCTAGTCCATTAATAAACATTACCTATAATTCTTACAGGGATTTTATAAGTATTATTTCAATTTTACAAATAAAGAAAGAAAGAAATATAGCTAATAAATGCGAGAGCAGAGATTTGGATTCACGTTCAGTTACATCCTTTTTTCAGTCTACCATACTACCTTGTAAACATTGAAATGAAAAAGGAATAAATTCTGTTGAGACCCAATTCTCATGCTTTGACAAGCTGTAACATCTTTGCCTACCCCTTGTCTGATTTCAGTTCTGATATAGTTGTGCCAACCCATTATATTCTTTTTAATTTTTATTTTAGTTTATTTTGTTATATTTTGTAGATGGGTCTTGCTATGTGGCCCAGGCTGGAGTGCAGTGGTTATTCACAGGCATGGGTATAGTACACTACAGCCTTGAACTCCTGGGCTCAAGTGATCCTTCCACCTCAGCCTCCTTAGCAGTTGGGACTATAGGCCAGACACCACCACACCTCGTTTATATATTTAGTGATCCTTCCACCTCAGCCTCCTTAGCAGTTGGGACTATAGGCCAGACACCACCACACCTCGTTTATATATTTATTTATTTATTTATTTATTTATTTATTTATTTATTTATTTTGAGACGGAGTCTCGCTCTGTCGCCCAGGCTGGAGTGCAGTGGCCGGATCTCAGCTCACTGCAAGCTCCACCTCCCGGGTTTACGCCATTCTCCTGCCTCAGCCTCCCGAGTAGCTGGGACTACAGGCGCCCGCCACCTCGCCCGGCTAGTTTTTTGTATTTTTTAGTAGAGACGGGGTTTCACCGTGTTAGCCAGGATGGTCTCGATCTCCTGACCTCGTGATCCGCCCGTCTCGGCCTCCCAAAGTGCTGGGATTACAGGCTTGAGCCACCGCGCCCGGCCTATATATTTATTTTAAAGGTATGAGTTTTCTGTAAGAGATTGGTCTAATAGCAGGCAATGCCATTGAACGCTTAGAGGCTATTTAAAAAAATCAATATCCTTGATGTTGAACAATGATAAAATCATTCTGAAGGACTTTTGATTTCTTTCTCAGTGCTCTATTATTTCCATTATCTTTAAGCTTCCAAGGCCAAAGTAATTAGAACTTTGGCTGGATCTCACTTCCCCCTTTCCCATTATAAAGAAAACATTTTTCTTCCCACTTTGGTCAAGTTACAAAGATCTTTCCTCAATTTACACAATAACTGGGCATTCAACATTGAGAAATTATAATGAAATCATCAACTGATTTTTCAGACTTGATGAAATGCAGTCTTGTTTGCAAAGAAACAGAAGTGTTCCCATTTTAACTTCCTCTTTCTAGAAAGGCATTCTGATTTCAGTTCTGTATTAAATAAGATCTTTGGATATAAGTTCTGTATAATCTTTTCATTTTGTATTTTTAAAGTTTTGTTTTTATTTTTACCTTTTTTTTTTAAGTTAGGTTCTGTATAATCTTTTCATTTGTGCCTATCTAATTGCATGTTTATTAAATTCCCTCTCACTGAACTAGTGATTTCAATCTGTAAATGAGCTCTGGTAACATCACAAAATGTTGATGAAAGAGGGTTGTAAATAGGATAATGGGATCACATATGTGGGTTGCATTTTTCTCCCTCTTGACAAATATTTTACTGCAAAGCAAATAAGTTAAAATACTTAACTTCCTATTGGCCGGGCGCGGTGGCTCAAGCCTGTAATCCCAGCACTTTGGGAGGCCGAGGCGGGCGGATCACAAGGTCAGGAGATCGAGACCATCCTGGCTAACACGGTGAAACCCCGTCTCTACTAAAAACACAAAAAAGTAGCCGGGCGAGGTGGCGGGCGCCTGTAGTCCCAGCTACTCGGGAGGCTGAGGCAGGAGAATGGCGTAAACCCAGGAGGCGGAGCTTGCAGTGAGCTGAGATCGCGCCACTGCACTCCAGCCTGGGGGACAGAGCAAGACTCCGTCTCAAAAAAAAAAAAAAAAAAAAAATACTTAACTTCCTATTAATGATGATTTGTATATACACATTTACTTGAAGAGGATGCTGGTCTCCCTTTTGGCATCACTCTAAGTTGCTTTGGGTACAGCTACACTATCTTATTCTTTTCTCCCCAACTCCCCCAACTCCAGTACACAATAGCTCTGTGAGGTGGCTGCTTGCCAGCATGGAAATACTCAATTTCCACCTCTGTCAAGTAGAAACTGAACCCACAAATGTAGTGCCATTTACACCCAGGCCTTGCAATCAAGTCAGCCTGACCCAAAGAGGATGAAGGCTGGTATCAGTGTCTCACACATCTATTTTGTGTGGGTTTTTTTAGTTCCAGAAACACTGTGTTGAGATCACACATTTATTTTAGAAAATAATTTCTTTGACTGCTGTTTCAAACTGACATGTAATTGAAGAGTAACTTAGTAAATTAGAAATGTTATTTTAAAAATAGGATGCTAAACCTTAATCTGCTAAAAAAAAGAAATGAATTTTTTTAACATCTAGGAAGTAAAGGTATTTTAAGTTTCCACGGTAAGTGTGCCATCTTCTAAAACAGAAAAGTTTTTTTCTTTTTTTTTTTTGAGACAGAGTCTTGCTCTGTCACCCAGGCTGGAGTACAGTGGCTGGATCTCAGCTCACTGCAAGCTCCGCCTCCCAGGTTCACGCCATTCTCCTGCCTCAGCCTCCGGAGTAGCTGGGACTACAGGCACCCGCCACCTCGCCCGGCTAGTTTTTTGTATTTTTTAGTAGAGACGGGGTTTCACTGTGTTAGCCAGGATGGTCTCGATCTCCTGACCTCGTGATCCGCCCGTCTCGGCCTCCCAAAGTGCTGGGATTACAGGCTTGAGCCACCGCGCCTGGCAACAGTAAAGTTTATACACACACATACACACACTTGACTACTATTTATTTGAGGAAAAAAGGTAGTAAAATAAACCTAAACACATAAAAACTACACTTAGAATTATCATCCCTACGTAAGGAATTCAATCACACTGCAAGTTAAATCTCGCCTGTGGAGTGTAGAATCTATTTTAGACCTAAAGGGTGTGGACTTCATGATAACTTCATGTTGGTACATGGCTTCTTACTAATCCCCTTAACTCCAGGTTTTTTCTCTTCTGACCCACTCCACACCCAGAGCATGCCATTCTTGAACTCAGACGACTTAGTGTTTAACACACACATATGTCATTACATGCCATCTATGACTTCATTTTCTATTGTTGTTTGCTGTTGTATTGTCTTTATAATTACTATCATGAGCTTTTTGAGGGCTTATTATGCTCCTTTAAACCTTTTCTTCTGCCTTCCCAGTAAGAAGCCTTCATTTGTACAATGTAGACACTCAACAAATTTGGTAAAATCACTGTATAAAAAATATATCCCACCTACAATTAAATTGTTGCTCTTCTCTTTTGAACATGTGTTTTAAAACAGGATTGTTTTAAAACAGGATGTGTTTTAAAACAGGACTTTACACATGATACAATGAAGTAACACAAAGTTCTAAATAAAAGCCAACCACAAACTACAGAGGGATGTGGGGTTTTTTTATTATTAGAAAATAATTACAAAATATAGCTTAGAGTTAAAAAAAAAAAAGGAGGGAGAATAATTTTTATTTATTTATTTAATTTATTGTTTTTGAGATGGAGTCTCGCTCTGTCATCCAGGCTGGAGTACAGTGGCACGATCTCAGCAAACTGCAACTTCTGCCTCCTGGATTCAAGTGATTCTCCTGCCTCAGCCTCCCGAGTAGCTAGGATTACAGGCACCCACCACCGTGCCCAGCTATTTTGTATTTTTAGTAGAGACAGGGTTTTACCATGTTGGCCAGGATGGTCTCAAACTCCGGACCTCAAATGATCCGCCCACCTCAGCCTCCCAAAGTTCTGGGATTATAGGTGTGATCCACCACATGAGCCACTGTGCCTGGCCGAGAGAATAATTTTTAAAAATACACAGTTAATTTAGTCCTCTGGAATACATTAGAAATAAAACCATATGTTTGAGGCACAGGATTTCTCATACCAATCTAGGTAGAAACTATTTGAAGGTATGATTCAATACTTCATTTAAAGTTAATAAGGGTGTGGGTGCCGTGGCTCACACCTGTAATCCCAGCTCTTTGGGAAGCCGAGGTGGGCAAATTGTGTAAGCCCAGGAGTTCGAGACCAGCCTGGGCAACATGGCAAAATGCCATCTCTACAAAAAATACAAAAAATTAGCTGGGTGTGGTGGCATGTACCTCAGTCCCAGCTACTTGGGAGGCTGAGGCAAGAGGATTGCTTAAGCCCAGGAGGAGCAGAGGTTGCAATATGCTGAGATTGTACCACTGCACTCCAGCCAGGGTGACAGAGTGAGACCCTGTCTCAAAAAAAAAATAAATAAATAAAGTTAATATGGACCAAAAGAATTCCACTTTCATTGCCAAGAACACTATAATCTTATTATAGAATAAGGTCCTGTGTAACATTGGTTACAAAGTTTAAGAATTTATCTATTCATTAATTCAATATAATAAAAGCTTTCTTTTTTAATTGAGACAGGGTCTTGCTTTATTGCCCAGACTGGAGTACAGTGGTGTGATCATAGTTCACTGCAGCCTCAACCTCCTGGGCTCAAGGGATCCTCCTGCCTCAACCTCCTGAGTAGCTGGGACTACAGGTGCACCACCAGCACACCCAGCTAATTTCTCATTTTTTGTAGAGATAGGGTCTCACTATGTTGCCCAGACTGGTCTCAAACTCCTGGGCTCAAGCAATCCTCCCATCTCAGCATCCCAAAGTGCTGGGATTACAGGTATGAGCCACTGCGCCCAGCCAATAATAAACATTGACTGAATATTTTTCTATGTAAGAGGCACGGTATTGATGCTGAGGATACCAAGGTGAAAAAACATGGTTGTTTTCTTCTACAGAACATGCAAACCCACAATTATAATCCAATATAATAGTTTTAATGGTGATAGCCACAAAGTGATGACAGAGCACGGAGGGAACCTGAAGTCTGTCTGGAAGAGATGGTGAACGCTTCATAGCATTTCAGCTGAATGAGAATTGGGGGAAGAATAGAATTTTGTTTAGTGGACAAGTAGGGTAGAAGACTTGTGGTAGAAACTTCCAGTACTCACCCATATCTAGTTCCCTCTCCTTCCAGGCACAGGGGAGAATTATACTTCCCTGTCCCGTTGTAGAGTTAGGCAGAGTGATGTAGATAAATCTAGGCAATGAGCTATGGATAGAAATGTCATTTCTAAGTTGAAACATTTAATTTCTGGTACAAAACACTCCAGTGCTCTTACTTTTCCTTGGCAACTGATGAAGCTGTGTGTTTCAGAAAGTGTAGCTACTTGATGGTGGAACCTCTGGCAGCCTGAGCGTCTGAGTGACTATGTGGAGCAGAGCCACTTGCTAAAGTGTGATAGGCATTTTGGAATGAATAAGGAATAAAATGTGTGCTAAGTCATCGAAATTTTGAAATTGTGTTATTTCAGCATTCCAGGTAGAGGTGAACATATTTAAAAATAAAAGAAAGGAAGAACAGACAAATCTTCCATGCAGAAGAATTTCAAGTACTTTATGTAGATACTCTACCCTAAAGGAAGTATTGAGGCTGTACATAGTGACTTCCTTCCAAAGAATACAGTATGGAAACAAGGTAAAAGAGTAATTTCACAGGAGAGAAACCTGACAAATTCTGCTTCAGTCAGTAGATCAACGTTAACATCAACAGTGATAAGGCGTGTTGATAAGTACGCATCCTTGATATGATGTGATGAAAATGGCATTTGCCTCTGTGGTCTTTCTCTCCAAAACATATAACCCCAGTTTCATCATAAGAAAAACATCAGACAAACCTCAACTGAAGATTATTCTACAAAATACCTAACGGGTACTCCTCAAAACTGCCAAGCTTATCAAAAACAAGGAAGTCTGAGAAACTACTACAGCCAAGAGAAACCAGAAGAGATACAACAACAAAATGTTATATGCCACCCTGGATAAGATCCTGTAACAGAAAAGGAGCATTAGGTAAAAACTAAAAAATCTGAATAGAGTTTGAACTTTAGCTAATAATAACATATCAATATTGGTTCATTAATTGTAACAAAGGTACCTTATTGATGTAAGATGTTAGTAGTAGGGGAAAGTGGGTGTGGGGAATACAGAAATGAACTGTCTTATCTTCAGGATTTTTCTGTAAATCTCGAATTATGCTAAAATTAAAAGTTCATTTAAAAATAAACACTGCCTGGGCAACATAGTGAGATTCTGTCTGTTAAAAAAAAAATTGGGTAGGCATGATGTTACATGCCTGTAGTCCTAGTGTAGCAGGACAAGCCACAGACAAAACCCCTCAGACACTGAGTTAAAGAAGGAAGGGGTTTATTCGGCCGGGAGCATCGGCAAGACTCCTGTCTCAAGGGCTGAGCTCCCCGAGTGAGCAATTCCTGTCCCTTTTAAGGGCTCACAACTCTAAGGGGGTGTGTGTGAGAGGGTCGTGATTGAGCAAGCAGGGGGTACGTGACTGGGGGCTGCATGCACAGGTAATTGGATCGGAACAAAACAGGATAGGGATTTTCACAGTGCTTTTCCATATAATGTCTGTAATCTACAGATAACGTAACCGATTAGGTCAGGGGTCGATCTTTAACTACCAGGCTCAGGGCGCAGCGCCGGGCTGTCTGCCTGTGGATTTCATTTCTGCCTTTTAGTTTTTACTTCTTCCTTCTTTGGAGGCAGAAATTGGGCATAAGACGATATGAGCGGTGGTCTCCTCCCTTACTAGCTACTCTGGAAGCTGAGGTAGGAATATCACTTAAGCCCAGGAGGTAGAGGCTGCAGTGAGCCGTCATTGTGCCACTGCACTCACTCCAGCCTGGGTTGCAGAAGGAATCTCTGTCTCAAAAAAAAGAAAAGAGAAAAGAAAGGAAAAAAAGGTGTGTTTCACATGTCCATGTGAAGAAATCACCAAACAGGCTTTGTGTGAGCAACAAGGCTGTTTATTTCACCTGGGTGCAGGCGGGCTGAGTCCGAAAAAGGAGTCAGCAAAGGGTGGTGGGATTATCATTGGTTCTTACAGGTTTGGGGATAGGCGGTGAAGTTGAGAGGAATGTTTTGGAGGCAGGGGTTGAAGCTCACCAAGTACATTCTCAAGGGTGGGGAGTATTACAAAGAAACTTCTTAAGGTTGGGGGAGATTATAAAGAACCTTCTTAAGGGTGGGGGAGATTACAAAGTACATCGATCAGTTGGTGGGGGCAGAAATAAATCACAACGGTGGAATGTCATCAGTTAAGGCTATTTCCATTTCTGTGGATCTTCAGTTGCTTCAGGCCATCTGGATGAATACACAAACGTCGCTGGGGATATGATGGCTTAGCTTGGGCTCAGAGGTCTGACAATAAGAAAGAATGTGGTATGCTGTGGAAGTTCCTTTCAAAGTAGGAAGTGGAAGTGAAGAGGTGTTGCTAAACCTCCAAAATTATATAAAATTATATTGCATATTTTTCTCAGAAGAAAGTGAAAAGCTTTATTTATTCTCAAAAGTGTAAGTACCTAAAATATGTTATAATCATTGCTGAAGGCAATGTAAAAACTGAAGTCTTCTGAGTAAAAGAAATGACACAATTGTATTTTTTTGTGTGCTAAAAAGGATCACATAGCTCACTTTTTGCTACTACAGACTAAAGTGATTTTGTGCGTGGGGGTGGGTGTGTGCGTGTTTGGAGAAGGAAGGCCAAAATTAAAGGCAAGATGATAATAAAGACAGTGATCTTCAAACTTTTGAACGTGGTACATTTTGCAACGGGAGAAAACTTGGGATTCACTCAGGTTGGTGGCAGAAAGGATAAAGGGAAATATTAGGGAAAATTATAGGAAATAGTCACAAACCTTTTAGAAGGCCAAAAGGTTACATAGCTTGTAAAAATTGAACAGGCCAAGGCAGCTGGCTCTTACCTTAGAGCATTAGGTCATAGAGTCAATACAAGGGACAACAGAGGCTTCCCCAGTTAAGTCTGTTTACCCTACTTCCATTAACCTTTGAGCCAGATGGCCTTCTCTGGGGAGGTCAGCCAAGGATATTGCCCCCTAATGGTATTTGTCACGCGCGCCCGTGTGAAGAGACCACCAAACAGGCTTTGTGTGAGCAACAAGGCTGTTTATTTCACCTGGGTGCAGGCGGGCTGAGTCCGAAAAGAGAGTCAGCAAAGGGTGGTGGGATTATCACTAGTTCTTACAGGTTTTAGGATAGGTGGTGCAGTTAGGAGCAATGTTCTGTGGGCAGGGGGTGGATCTCACAAAGTACATTAAGAATCTTCATAAGGGTGGGGGAGACTACAAAGTACATCAATCAGTTAGGGTGGGGCAGAAACAAATCACAATGGTGGAATGTCATCAGTTAAAGCTATTTTCACTCCTTTTGTGGATCTTCAGTTGCTTCAGGCCATCTGGATGTATGCGTGCAGGTTACAGGGGATATGATGGTTTTTAGCTTGGTCTCAGAGGCCTGACAGTATTTACCTTAGACCAGGGTACCTGAGCTTTCATCATTCCTAGAACTACTCTCTTAACCATGTTAATTACCCACAAGTGTGTTTACTCAAAGCTTCTGTTGTTAATTGTATACTAAATAAATGCCTGGAATTCGAGCTGCTCAGGGCCGGCCATAGTGACAAACCTTTCTAGGTGTGCAGGTGGCCGGACACTTAGCTGGATTGGCAAAACAGAATATCTGTGTGTCAGTGTACGTTTTATTCATCCGTCATTTGTGTCAGGGTCTGAGGGCAGATCCCCGCAGCTAATGCCCTCATGTGTGAGGAGCAATACCTCAACTGGTGCCCTGTGTAAGGAAACCCATGGGAGGAAAGCCGTGTGAGGCCAGTCAGGGGTCTGCAGAAACAGACTCCCCGCAGTTGGAGCTCCTCATGAAGCAAGCTGCCCAGGAAGCAAGACCGCCCTCATGAGGAAAGCTGCAAAGGAAGCCTGAAGGAAAAGCGACAGACCCCCCGGAAAACAAAGGTGAACACAGGAACTGCGCGGTCAAGTCAGTGAGTAATCAGTAAGTCATTGGTGCCCACTCAAGGTTACCAAGTTCTGGGGGAAGCTGGGTCAAACTGAGTTTTCATCGTGGGACAACAGTTATTAGCGCAGCAGAACATTATATAAAAGTATTAAAACAGTTGCTTAAGGCTAGCGGAGCCTCAGTTTCGCAGGCTCCATTAAGGGACCTAATCATCCATGTCAGACAAACTGTTGTAATGCAAACTGTTGTGATCCCAAGCCCACGGTTCCCGGAAGAAGGAACGCTAGACGTAGAACTCTGGGAACAAATGGGGAGAAATCTTAAACATCATGTGCAAAGGCAATAGGTCCCAGTAACAGCTTTAATGTTACAGCCTTCAATTAGAGCGCCCTAGCTCTGTTACACACTGAAGAGCCTAAAAAGAGCCAGGAGGAGAAAACGTCACCTGCCTTATCACTTCCTCTTCCCTCGACCCTAATATCACCGGGCCGAAATAACAAAGAGGAAACGGAGGTTTTACCTGAGCCTCCTCCTCCAATAGATAGGAAAAAAGAGGATATGCTCCAGCTATCAGTCCCTGTCTTAAGCAGGCAGCATGAGAAGCAGAGCTCTTAGCCTGCCCAGTAATGCAGAATCAGCAAGGCAATCAGGTGTATGTTTATAAAAAGATAAGAAAAAAGGCATCAGGAGCCGAATGAAATGCAGCCGAGCAAGGAGTAAATAAAAAGAAAGGCTCGGCAGCCCGGAAGTTCACAGAAACAGAGCCAGCACAGGCAAAAGGCAGCGCTTTTACGAGTGTAAAACAGCTAACGCCCAGGGACCCGCCGCTCAGCTCTCTAGCTCTGCAGGTGATCCAAGGCAAAATCTCATGTGCTCCTTGTTTACAAGGGACATCCCAGATTCTAATTGTCTGCTAAAGTTTAAGTGAAATGTAAGAATTTGAAAAACCTCTTTTCTGATAATGGCCACTGTTGTTGTCTCTCTCCTACCCCTGACGTAGCTCTCCAAATCCAGATTAGGTAAAACAGTAACCTCTGAAGGGAGAGAGATTACTGAAGGCCCATGAATTAAAGAGTAATTAAAAGCTAGGCATATAAAACCACACATTACCCTTTAAAGGAGACCTTTAAACCTAACTAAATCATATTTGTTAAATTAGAAGAAAAGTTGTATGTAAGTGTAGTGAAAGCATATTCATGAATGACTGTCTTAACCCACTAATTGCAGATAGTCTTTGATTTGTACTTGCTAAAAGAGGCCTGAATTGAGTTCCCCAACTAGTGAGTCACTTTTTTCAAGACTGTTGGCCAGATTAAAGTCCATAAACTTGATCAGCCTGAAAACTCAATTGCAAGATTTAAGCTATTCTGCCTGTGGCTTTAAGCACATGGTTAAAGTATATTATTTAAGTTTCTGCTTCTAGAGATGCTTTCAGATTTTCTTTATAAACTTCATGTTACTTATTTCAATTTGCCATCTTAATGATTAATGCAGTCAATTGCTAAGTTGTAACCCTGATATCATCAGGATTCCTTTAAGTACATTCGAAGTGGTATTGCACTCCCCCATACCTAATACTTTAGCACTGTTTACTGATGGGTCTGGTAAACATGGAAAAGCGGCAGTGTAGTAGAGACCACACAATTCCATCATTCAATCTGAGTTTACTAGCACTCAGAGAGCTGAGGTTACTCTGTTTATTAACGAACTTTTACAGCATTAAGTTTGCTCTGGAGCCCACTCTGTGTGCTCTTTTTCTCCGACTTCAGCAGTTGCTAGACCAACGTACACATCCTATTTTTATTACACACATTCGAGCCCACAGCTCTCTGCCTGGCCCATTGGCTTATGACAATGATCAAGCAGATCTTCAGGTTATAACATCACTGCTAGACCAAGCTACCCAATTGCATCAATTTTTCCACTAAAATTAGAGAAACTCATCTAAACAGTTTCGACTTACACAGAGACTGGCTAAACAAATTATTCAACAATGCCCAGATTGCCAGCTCACAGGCACAGCGCCTCTTTCAACAGGTGTTAACCCTAGAGGATTGGAACCTAATTAGTTGTGGCAAACAGATGTTACGCACATCCCTAAATTTGGGATATATACATGTATCCGTTAATACCAACACTCACCTAATTAGTACACATTAAAAACAGAAATAAAGGGAAAGAATGAGTAAGAAAGAGACTAGAAAAGACAGATCAGAGACAGACACAAAAAGAAAGACTAAGGAGAGAAATAAAGTAGGAAGAAAGGAAAGATATTAAAGTTAGAGATATAAGAAAGCACCTTTAGTAAGGAAGGTTATAAAACAGAAAGTTAAAGCATGTTGAAGATTGTCTGTGAAAATCATGAAGAATGTTATAAAAAGGAATTTATGCAGGCAATGTCGTATAATTTTTTTTTTTTTGAGACAGAGTTTCGCTCTTGTTGCCCAGGCTGGAATGCAATGGCATGATCTCGGCTCGCCGCAATCTCCGCCTCCCAGGTTCAAGCAATTCTCTTGCCTCAGCCTCCCTAGTAGCTGGGATTACAGGCCTGTGCCACCACGCCCAGGTAATTTTGTATTTTTAGTAGAGACGGGATTTCTCCATGTTGATCAGGCTGGTCTCGAACTCCTGACCTCAGGTTCGGGCCTGTCTCAGCCTCCCAAAGTGCTGGGATTACAGGCGTGAGCCACTGTGCCCGGCTTGTATAATTTTTGTTTTGAAGGTCTAAACAAGTTTTAAAATGTTAATTGTAAAAAAAAATTCTTTGTGTAGACATATTGGCTAAAATAGAAAACGGGATCATCCAGTTTTTCTGTAAACTAGACATTAAAATAAAGTACAACAAGTTTCTCTTAAAACATTAACCTGCTCTTTAAAGATCGTAAAAAGTCTCTTAACACAAGCGCCACCCCTAGAATTTCCAGTACACCAGCACCAGCCTGGAGACTACATCCTCATCAAAGGATGGAAAGAAGAAAAAAACTCAAGTCAGCCTGAGAAAAACCCTACAGGACCCGCAGCCTCAACAATGTGGCTTCTGCAGACAACACAGGTCGCAGGCATTATACTAAAGAAGCAAAAGGCTAAGCCAGATAATTTATTCATTTTTAATTCTCTCACTTTGCCTACTACCTATACCTGCTACACTCTATTAAGCTCATCTCTTAAATCTGCCTTTTTTCAGTCCTGTCATCTAGGCAGACACTCCCTTTCCAGCTTCTAACAATATCTATGTGTCAATGTACGTTTTATTCATCCGTCGTTCGGGTCAGGGTCTGAGGGCAGACCCCTGCAGCTAATGCCCTTAAGTGTGAGGAGCAATACCTCAGAAAACTACCACATAACTTACTTTACTCCACCTGTTGCTACTTTTCTGAGGAAAAAGTACTGAGTAATTATGATGAACTGTCACTTAAAAAGTCAAGTTTTGTTGAATTACGTACATCTACTTTAGCATTATGCTTATGAATATTAATATCTGAAGCAAAATGCATATGTTAATTATAATGATAAAGATAAAGCATTGTGATGTAAATCTACACTTATGGGAAATGATCATTACAAAACAAAAAGGCAGGAACCGAAAACCATGGGACTGATAGCAAAACATCCTTTCTGAAAATTAGGGGAATTCTAACTATTTATGTACAGTTAACATTGCACGCAGCCAGACTTCTTTGTAGGATACTAATTTGTAGGATACTAATTTGTAGGATACCTGCCTAGCATCACCAACCTCCTTTACTCTTGGGTTAAAATAATTTAAACAAAGGAATTCTGTGTTTAAAAAGATCTTTGCCTCCCCAGCAGGGTGCATCATCGATGATTTATGCTTCTAACATGTACTATTCTTTCCTCAGGCAGCCACAGCTACCGCTGCAGCCTCTCCTGTGAGACAGCTGGGCCCAGCCCGCTGAGTCAAAAGTATCTCAGCCAAAGGTACAGATACTGGATTTATTGGTCAGCTTGGGACGCCTGACCTGAGAGAACGCAGGGCCACCGGTGCACCCTGGGAATTCCAATTGCCATGGCTGGGGGCCAGAGCAAAGGGCAATCAGTAAACCCTATTAATGTGCTAATTTTAGTTTATAAAAACAAATTTTCAGTAATCCTTAATAACTCACAATTAGGTTTGGGAGACAACTAGGTTGGGGGGAGGAAGTCAGAGCCAATTAAGAATTCCTGAAAAAATAACAAGAGCAACTCTGTATTTATAATTTAAAATTATTCATGAAATTTCCACTGCCTAATTTCTTGAAATTATGTTTTACATATCTGTGTTTCTCCTTACCAGTCTCTCTTGTTAAATCATGGAATTTGAGTGTCCATTCATTTATTTATGTTTTACTTTTCATTGGTGTTTTATACTTACTAAGTTAACACATTTTAAATGTACAGTTGAAAGAATTTTTACATACTCCTGTGTAACTCCTGTGTTAACCATCTATAAGAGAAATACAGATGTGTAAAACATAATATCAGCATACAGAATATATCCAGTAACCCAAAGTCTCCCTATGCCTCCTTCCAATCAACATTTCTTCAAAGGTAGGCAGTAGTTTTGTTTCTGTCACCGTTCGTTAGTTTTTTCCTGTTCTGGGTGTCATAATAATGGAATCGGACAGTACGTTTTCTTCATGTCTGCTCATCTCACTCAACATTATGTCTTTGAGATTCTTCCATGTGTTGCCACTTTGTAGCAGTGGCTCATTTTTTTCTGTGTAGTATTACTTTGCATGAATATGCCAAAATTTATAGATTCAACTACTGATGGATTTTTTTCATTCTTTTGGTAACGATGAATAGTTACTATGGATATTCTTATACGTGTTTTTGGTAGACATATGCACTCATGTCTTGTGACTATAGTCCAGGCAATGGAATTATTGGGTCACAGAACAGGTGTTTGTTTAGCTGCAGTAAATTCTGCTAGTTTTCCAAAGTAATTGGGCATATTTAGACTCCTACCAGCAATGATGAAAGTTCTTCTTTCTCCACACCTTTAGTATTGCCCATACTTTTAATTGTAGTCTATCTGGTGTGTAGGAAGTGGTATGTTATTTTTTTTTAACTAGCTCTTTGAGATATAACATATATATATATATATATATATAAATAAAATAAACCGCACATTTAAAGTATACAAGTTGATGTGTTTTTCTTTTATTTTTTTTTTTTGAGACGGAGTCTTGCACTCTCACCCAGGCTCGAGTGCAGTGGTGCTTGGCTCACTGCAAGGTCCGCATTCTGGTTTCACGCCATTCTCCTGCCTCAGCTCCTGAGTAACTGGGATTACAGGCACCTGCCACCACGCCCGGCTAATTTTTTGTATTTTTAGTAGAGATGGGGTTTCACCGTGTTAGCCAGGATGGTCTCCATCTCCTGACCTTGTGATCCACCTGCCTCGGCCTCCCAAAGTGCTGGGATTATAGGCATGAGTCACCGCACCCGGCCACAAACTGGTGTTTTAAAATATGTATACACACATGAAATGATTACCACCAAAACAATGAACATACCTATTATCTCCAAAAGTTTTCTGTGCCCCTTTGTAATTCCTCCCTTTCTTTAGCCTCACTCCCCCATTCCCAAGCAGTCACTGATATGCTTTCCGTGATGATAGTTTGCATTTTCTAGTTTTATATAACAGAATCACATAGTATCTACTCTTTGTTGTCTAGCTTCTTTAACTCCGCATAATTATTTTAAGATTCACCCATGTCATCGCATGTATCAAAAGTCCATTTTTTTGCTGAGCACTATTCCATTGTACAGCTATATTACTTTGTTATTCCAGTCATCGGTTGATGGACATTTGATTTGTTTCCATTTTTGGGCTATTACAAATAAAGCTGTTACAAACATTCGGGTCCCAAGTCCTTTGTAGTGACATCTATTTTCTTTTTCTTGGGTAAATATCTAGGAGTAGAATGTCTGGATCACATAGTAGGTATATGTTTAACTCTTTAAGAAACAGTTAAACTGTTTCCCAAAGGTTTTACCATTTTACAATCATATGTGTCTCATATGTAAAACCAGCATATGAGAGTTCAGGTTCTACCATATCCTTGCCAACACATGATATGGTCAGTCCTTTTAATTTTAGCCATTCTAGTAGGTATGCAATAGTATCTCATTTTGCTTTTAATTTGCATTTCACCAATGACTAATTATGTTGAACATTTTTTTCATGGGCTCATTTGCCATATATGTATGTTGTTTGGTAAAATGTTTGTTGCAATATTTTACCCATAAAAAACATTGTTTTCTTATTACTGAGTTTTAAGAGTTCTTTATATATTCTAGATACAAATTCTTTTTTTTTTCTTTTTTTTGAGACGGAGTCTCGCTCTGTTGCCCAGGCTGGAGTGCAGTGGTGTAATGGCTCACTGCAACCTCCGCCTCCCCAGTTCAAGCAATTCTCCTGCCTCAGCCTCCCAAGTAGCTGGGATTACAGGTGCCCAGCACCACGCCCGGCTAATTTTTGTATTTTTAGTAGAGACGGGGTTTCACCATGTTGGCCAGGCTGGTCTCGAACTCCTGACCTCAGGTGATCCACCCGCCTCAGCCTCCCAAAGTGCTGGGGTTACAGGTGTGAGCTACCACGCCCAGACTAGATATAAATTCTTTATCAAATATTTGCTTTGTAAATATTTTCTCATAGTCTGTGACCTCTGGGTTGTCTTTCAGTCTCTTAACATTGTCTTTTGAAGAATAGCAGTTTTCAATTTTGATGAAGTCCAATTTATTGATTTGTTTTTATGGTTTGTGCTTTTGGTGCTGTATCTAAGAAATTTTTGCCCAACTCAAGGTCCAAAGATTTTCTACTATGTTTAAGAAGTTTTATAGATTTATGTTTCACATTTAGGTTTATGATCCATTTTGAGTTAATTTTTATGTATGATGAAATGGTATAATGTATAGATCCAAGTTCTTTTTTTGCATATGGATATATACACACACAAATATATGCATACATCCAAACACACAATTTACATTTAGTAAACAACAAGAGACAAAACTGTAGTCTCAAAAAAAAAAATTTATTTCTTGGTGGTGATCTCCATTAAAGACTATCTCCAGATCCATTGCCTCTTCTGTGTCAGGCTATTGGAATGGAACTAAGTCTATCTGATGTGTAGTTGAGCTGTGACTGGCTGTGTTGTGGTTTTAGTTAGTTTCTGTTCACCACTGACTTCAAGTGTTATGGAGTGGAATGAGGGCTTCTCTTCAGCAGAGCCTGGGATCTGAGAACTAACAACATCCTAGAGATCCACCTGTGCTTCACAGCGATGTCACCTGGGGGAATCTCTTCCTGCTTTACAGTCAACCTGTCAGATTATGGGTTGCTGGGAGTTTTCTTTGTTCTTCAGTCTAGCCTCCTGTTTGTGTGTGTAGAGGTCTCTTGAAGTCTTGCTGCCCACACTCTGGCCTTTGGAGGACAACTTCTCTACCCTCCATGAAGGTCCAGAATGTTTCAGAGGAGTTTCTTAGCTTTCCTACTGAGTCTTTAGGCTTTGGTAGTCGAAAGTTTGCATTGCTTGTGAGGATTCCTGACCTATCTCAATTTCACAGTTGGACATTAGAGTACCTCTGATGGATTGCTCTGCACTCATCTTCCCTGTTCCCTTGCTTCCAGAAAGAACTATGAACTTGCAGAAGACTCCACACACCCCAACAGGGAATCTCTCTTAACTTTTCTTCTAACTTTTTACCCACTACTGTTGTATAATGACCCATGGGAAAAAGTGAATGAGTGGATGCAGACTCGCTCTGTGGCTGGGTATCCTTGGGATTTAATCTGTTTCACTAGCCCATTATTATATATTGGTGAAAAACTAGCTAATTTCTCATTATTCCCATCCATGGTGTTTTTTCCCCCCAACTTGTTCTTGCTCCAGTGATGAGAGCAGCTGTGGGTCTTATCTTTCCTAGATAAGGGTTACTTTCTGAAGTTTATGGTTTTTTTCTTTCTAGATTCCTTTGTGTCTTTAGTCCCTTCTTTATTTTCTTTCTCTTTTTCTTTCTTATAGAGATAAGAGTCTTGCCGGGCGCGGTGGCTCAAGCCTGTAATCCCAGCACTTTGGGAGGCCGAGACAGGCGGATCACGAGCTCAGATCAAGACCATCCTGGCTAACACGGTGAAACCCCATCTCTACTAAAAAATACAGAAAACTAGCCGGGCGAGGTGGCGGGCGCCTGCAGTCCCAGCTACTCAGGCGCCTGTAGTCCCGCCTGAGGCAGGAGAATGGCGTAAACCCGGGAGGCGGAGCTTGCAGTGAGCTGAGATCCAGCCACTGCACTCCAGCCTGGGCGACAGAGCGAGACTCCGTCTCAAAAAAAAAAAAAAAAAAAAGAGATAAGAGTCTTGCTGTCTTGCTCAGGCTGATCTGGAACTCCTGGCCTCAGCTGCCCTAGTAGCCACCATACCTGGCCCTTCAGTTCTCTGAAGCATTTTAAAAAATTATGTCTCGCTTGTTTTTATTTTTAGCATGAGATTGACACCCTTTTGTGATTTTCTATAATAGAATCAGAAGAAGAACTGAGATTTGGTCTTAATAATTTGAGAATTGTACCTTTACAGATAAAACTGTTCATGGTTGTATGAGTAACTAACGTTCTGAGAGAAGTGATTGGCCAAGGTATAGAAATGAGGTAGGGGCTATCTTAGTCAACTCAGGGCTGCCATATCAAAATATCATAGACTGGGTGGCTTAAAACAACAGAAATCAATTTTCTCAGTTTTAGAGGCTGGAAGTCTGAGATTGGGACTAGCATCATTAGGTTCTTGTGAGAGCTCTCTTCCTGGCTTTGCAGACTGCCACCTTCTCCCTGTATCTTCCTATGGTGAAGAAAGAGTTCTGATGTCTCTTCTTCTTCTTATAAGGGTACCATTTCTATTAAATCAGAGCTCCACCCTTATGACCTCATTTAACCTTAATCACCTTCTTAAAGATTCCATCTCGAATACAGTCACATAGGGGGTTAAGACTTTGACATATGAATTTGGGGGTGTAGTGAAGGGGGACACAATTCAGTCCATAGCAGGGTCCTAGCTGAATTATAATCCAACACTTTTGATTTCTAGTCCCTCCAGGGTGAGGACTTACAGGGTAAATGGGGGGCCAAGGGACTCAGTGTCGTGTTGTAATTTAAAAAGCATAGGCTGTAAAGTCCAAAAAACCTGAGCTTAAATTTTGGCTCTGGCCGGGCGCGGTGGCTCAAGCCTGTAATCCCAGCACTTTGGGAGGCCGAGACGGGTGGATCACGAGGTCAGGAGATCGAGACCATCCTGGCTAACACGGTGAAACCCCGCCTCTACTAAAAAATACAAAAAACTAGCCGGGCAAGGTGGCGGGGGCCTGTAGTCCCAGCTACTCGGGAGGCTGAGAAAGGAGAATGGCGTAAACCCGGGAGGTGGAGCTTGCAGTGAGCTGAGATCCGGCCACTGCACTCCAGCCTGGGCGATAGAGCGAGACTCCGTCTCAAAAAAAAAAAAAAAAAAATTTTGGCTCTGCGCTAAAACTGTAGGAGCTTGTGAAGGGTCTTCAGTGAGCCTCAGTTTCCTAGGAGATGTGAGAGTTTGATGGGATTACATAGATTAAGTTCCTTTGTGTCATGATTGTACTTGTAGGATTTTCACTTTTGGAGGTGACTGAGTGATTGCAGAGAGAGGCTAATGTCATTGAAAGCTTTTCATAATTCTGTTCTCTAGAGAAGGGGACATGCCATTCCACTCAGGACCACATGTGGAAGCACCTGGGTCAGTTAGAAGGCATAAGGAGCAGGAGGAAAGCATGGCTCAAAGACTTTATTGTGATTTCCATGAGAAGGAAGGAACAAGACAGAGTAAATAGTTTAAAATTTGCTAGTTTGAATAATTTCCACAGACTCTGGATTATAGGGATGGGCTCTAGTTGTTAGGTATCTGGCCCAGGGGTGATTTAGGGCAGGACAAATATTGGCTTGGTATGTGATAGTTAGATAGATTTAGCCACGACCCCCAAAGGTTTGGGGGTGTGGCTTTGGATTTGTTGTGTTGCATATGAAAGGTGTTCTCCCAGGCAAGTTACTTACTGTGTCTAGGAGTTAACTAGCCCTGGAAGGAACAGTCCCTCCCCTGCCAGCAGGGCTCCTAAGATGTCAAACCAGACATCTCACAGAAATACAGAAAGTCATTATTAATACATTATCTCGGTTCCTGGCATATTAGTACATGCTTCATGAGCGGTGGTCTCTTCCATAATCCCGCCTGTCTTTCTCTCACATTATCTCAGTTCCTGGCATATTAGTACATGCGTCATGAGTGGTGGTCTCTTCCATAATCCCGCCTGTCTTTCTCTCACCTCAGCAGCTTCTGGAAGATTTTTCTCTCAGCAATTCTGTCTGGATAACCCAGGGTTTTTCCCTGTCATAACTACATCTTGGTGGACCATGCCTGGGTAAGGCTGAGAGCCCCATTAAGAGGCAGCCCTTCCAGATTCTGTTAGGGCAGGGGCAGCACTAGAAAAGAAGAGTCATCTGGAAGGGGCCAGCTTTGTTGGGGGTTGATATCTCTATTTTCAGGCTAAAAGACAGGGAGTCTCAATCTGAAGCCCCATGAGTGGTTGATTTGGTGTCACCATGCATCAGCATCCTGGCAACAGAGAAGACAACTAGAAAATCTATTCCCTCTGACTGGGCTGCTCATATTTAGCTACACGCTTCAGCAACAACTGTGTCTAGGCTGGCAAAAGGGCAGTATTGGCCTCTACTCAAGAAAGACTGAGGTCAGGCTGGGCGTGGTGGCTCATGCCTGTAATCCCAGCACTTTGGGAGGCCGAGGTGGGCAGATCACAAGCTCAGGAGTTTGAGACCAGCCTGGCCAATATGGTAAAACCCCGTCTCTACTAAAAATACAAAAATTAGCCAGGTGTGGTGGTGGGTACCTATAGTCCTAGCTACTTGGAAGGCTGAGGCAGGAGAATCGCTTGAACCCAGGAGACGGATGTTGCAGTGAGCCAAGATCACACCATTGCACTCCAGCCTGGGTGACAGTGAGACTCCGTCTTAAAAAAAAAAAAAAAAAAAAAAAAGATGGAGGTTAGCAACAGTTGAACAGTTGCAATAGTTATAATGAAGAGTTCATTTTTCTGAGTTGTTTGGGCTGTCCAGCTTCAGTATGCAGTAAGAGTAAACAAGATTGATACTCTGGACTGAGTAAACACCACTAGAATCTTTGAACATCAAAGAAAAAGGTACTTGTAGAAGAAAAAACATAATTTTCTGTTAACGTGGCCAAATGAGGCCTTAATTAGTTAAGCACCTCTGAATGGCAAAGCGGGACACAAAGACAGAGCACCATTCAGAATACAGGATTATGAAACCCATGGAAACTGCATAAATATCTTTTCTTTCCAAAGTCATCCTACCATAAAGAGATTATCTATGGCTGAATTCACACCATCAGAGTTCACAGTTCCTGCAAGCGATATGAACTTGGGTCCACATGCCTCACAGATACTTGCCCAAGCAACCTCTCCAAAATAAAGGTTAAGAAGCTGCACTCATCCCTATGATTCTGGCCAGTTATTCATACACTATGAAACTCAACTTCCTCTTACAGAAGATAAGGATATTAATATCTACTTTGTGGCTTTTTTGAAATCATACCATGATGACTATGGCACATTGAAACAATAAATAAATGATAGCTCTTCCTCTTCCCATTCCCAGTTTGCTCTCCTTTCTAAACAATAAACAAGTTATTATCTCAAAACCATACAGTTACATGGAAATTAAACAACCTGCTCCTGCATGACTTTTGGGTAAACAATGAAATTAAGGCAGAAACCAATACATTATTTGAAATGAATGAGAACAAAGATACAACATACCAGAACCTCTAGGACACAGCTAAAGCAGTGTTTGGAGGAAAGTTTGTAGCACTAAACACCCATATAAAAAAGTTAAAAAGATCTCAAATTAACAATCTAACATCCCACCTAGAGGAACTAGAGAAACAAGAGCAAACCAACCCCAAAGCTAGCAGAAGACAAGAAATAACCAAAATCAGAGCTGAACTGAAAAAAAAGAGACTCAAAAGCCATTAAAAAGATCAACAAATCCGGGCATTATTTTGGAAAGAATCAACAAGACTGATAGACCACTAGCTAGACTAATGAAGAAAAAAAGAAAATATCCAAATAAACAGAATCAGAATGACAAAGGGGACATTACCACCAACCCCACAGAAATACAAAAAACCCTCAGAGCCTACTATGAACACCTCTATGCACACAAACTAGAAAACCTAGGAGAAATGGTTGATAAATTCCTGGAAACACACAAGCTAGAAAATCCAGAAGAAAGGTTGATAAATTCCTGGAAACATATAACCTCCCAAGATTTAACCAGGAAGAAGTTGAATCCCTGAACAGACCAATATTGAGTTCCAAAATTGAACCAGTAATAAAAAGCCTACCAACCAGAAAAGGCCCAGGACCAGATGGATAAAGAACTGGTAACATTCCTACTGAAACTACTACAAAAACTTGAGGAGGACTCATTCCTAATTCATTATATAAAGACAGCATCATCCTGATACCAAAACTTGGCAGAGACACAACAAAAGAAGAAAACTTCATGCCAATATCCTTGATGAACACAGATGCAAAAATTCTCAACGAAATTCTAGCAAACTGAATCCAACAGCACATCAAAAAGCTAACCCACCATGATCAAGTAGGCTTTATCCCTGGGATGCAAGGTTGGTTCAACATACACAAATTAATAAATGTGATACACTACATAAACAACTAAAAACCACACGATCATTTCAATAGATGCAGAAAAGGCTATTGATAAAATTCAACATTCATTCATGTTAAAAATCCTCCACAAACTAGGCACTGAAGGAACATACCTCCAAATAATAAGAGCTATCCATGGTAAACCCATAGCCAAAATCATACTGAATAGGCAAAAGCTAGAAGCATTTCCCTTGAGAACCACAGCAAGCCAAAGATGCCCACTCTCACCACCTCTATTCACGTAGTACTGAAAGTCCTAGGCAGAGCAATCAGGCAAGAGAAAGAAATAAAAGGCATCCAAATAGGAAGAGAAGAAGTCAAACTATCTCTGCAGACAATATGATCTATACCTAAAAAACCCCATAGTCTCTGCCCAAAAGCTCCTAGATCTGATAACTTCAGCAAAGTTTCAGGATACAAAATCAATGTACAAAAATCAGTAGACTTTCTATACACCAACAACATCCAAGCAGAGAACCAAATCAAGAACGTAACATCATTCACAATAGCCACAAAAAGAATAAAATACATAGGAATATAGCTAACTAGGGAGATAAAAGAACTTTGCAATGAGAATTACAGAACACTGCTCAAAGAAATCAGAGATGACAAAAATAAAAAACATTCCATGCTCATGGATAGGAAGAATCAATATTGTTAAGATGGTCATACTGCTCAAAGCAATTTACAGATTGAATGTTACGTGTATCAAACTAGCAATAACACTCATCACAGTGAGGAAAAAACATTTAAAAATTCATATGGAACCAAAAAGGAGCCTGAATAGCCAAGGCAATCCTAAGCAAAAAGAAGAAATCTGAGAACCAGGTGTTGTGGTTCATACCTGTAATTCCAGCACTTTGGGAGGCCAAGGTAGGCAGATCATGTGAGCTCAGAAGTTTGAAACCAGTCTGGGCAATCTGGTGAAACTCCATCTCTACAGAAAATACAAAAATCAGCTGGGCATGGTGGCACACACCTGTAGTCTCAGCTACTCAAGAGGCTGAGGTGGGTGGATTACTTGAACCTGGGAGGTGGAGGTTGCAGTGAGCTGAGACTGTGCTATTGCACCTTTGCCTGGGCAACAGAGTGAAACCTTGTCTCAAAAAAAAAAAAAAAGACAAAACTGGAGGCATCATGTTACCTGACTTAAAACTATACTACAAGGTTGGCCAGGCGTGGTGGCTCACGCCTGTAATTCCAGCACTTTGGGAGGCTGAGGCGGGTGGATCACCTGAAGTCGGGAGTTCGGGACCAGCCTGACCAACATGGAGAAACCCCGTATCTACTAAAAATACAAAAACTAGCCAGGTGTGGTGGCATATGCCTGTAATCCCAGCTACTTGGGAGGCTGAGGCAGGAGAATCGCTTGAACCCAGGAGGCGGAGGTTGCAATGAGTTGAGATTGCGCCACTGCACTCCAGCCTGGGCAACAAGAACAAAACTCTGTCTTTAAAAAAAAAAACAACAAAAACGATACTGCAAGCCTACAGTAACCAAAACAGCATGGTACTGGTATAAAAACAGACACATAGACCAATGGAACAGAATAGAGAACCCAGAAATAATGTCACACACAACCATCTAATCTTTGACAAACTTGACAAAAACACAACGGGGAGAGGACTCCCTATTCAATAAATGGTGCTGAGATAACTGGACAGCCCTATGCAGAATACTGAAACTGTAGCATTTCTTACACTATATACAAAAATAGACTCAAGATGGATTAACGACTTAAATGTAAAACCAAAAACTATAAAAGCCCTGAAAGATCCAACATAGGAAATAACATTCTGGGCATAGGACCTGACAAAGATTTCATGATGAAGACATCAAAATCAATTGCAACAAAAACAAACATTAACAAATGGGACCTAGTTAAACTGAACAGCTTCTACACAGCAAAATAAACTATCAACAGAGTAAACAGACAACCTACAGCATGAGAGAAAATATTTGCAAGCTATGCATCTGACAAAAGTCTAATATCCAGAGTCTACACAATACTTAAATCTATAAGCAAAAACAACGCCATTAAAAAGTGGGCAAAGAAGGCTGGGCATGGCAGCTCACACCTGTAATCCCAGCATTTTGGGAGGCCAAGGCTGGCAGATCATGAGGTCAAGAGATCAAGACCATCCTGTCCAACATGGTGAAACCCCATCTCTACTAAAAATACAAAAAATTAGCCGGGCATGGTGGCACACACCTGTAGTCCCAGCCACTCAGGAGGCTGAGGCAGGAGAATTGCTTGAACCCAGGAGGCGGAGGTTGCAGTGAGTTGAGATTGTGCCACTGCACTCCAACCTGGGCAATGGAGCAAGACTCCATTAAAAAAAAAAAAAAACTGGGCAAAGGACACGAACAGACACTTTTCAAAAGAAGACATACATGTAGCCAAGAAGTACGTGAAAAAATGTTAATGACCTGTCATTAAATAAATGCAAATCAAAACCACAATGAGATACTATCTCATACCAGTCAGAATGGCTGTTATTAAAAAAGAAAAAATAATAGATGCTGGTGAGATTGCAGAGAAAAGGATATACTTATACACAGCTGGTGGGAATGTAAATTAGTTCAGCTATTGTGGCAAGCACTGCCATAATTCCTCAAAGAACTCAAAACAAAATTATCCCTAGCAATGCAATTATTGGGTATATACCTGATGAGGTTTGGCTGTGTCCCCACCCAAATCTCATCTTGAATTGTAGCTCCCATAATCCCCACCTGTCATGGGAGGGACCAAGTGGGAGGCAATTGAATCATGGGGGCAGGTTTTTCCCATGCTATTCTCCTGATAGTGAATAAGTCCCATGACATCTGATGGTTTTATAAAGGACAGTTCCCCTGCACATGCTCTCTTGCCTGCCACCATGTAAGATGTGCCTTTGCTCCTCCTTTGCCTTCTGCCACGAATGTGAGGCCTGTCCAGCCATGTGGAACTGTGAGTCCGTTAAACCTGTTTCTTTATAAATAACCCAGTCTCAGGTATGTCTTTATTAGCAGCATAATGGACTAATATGGTAAATTGATACTGGGAGTGGGGCGCTGCTGTAAAGATACCCAAAAATGTGGAAGCAACTTTGGAACTGGGTAACAGGCACAGGTTGGAACACCAAAGGCAAAAGAAAGCAGTAAAGAAGAAATAGAAAAATAAAAAAAGATATGAGACATAGAAAACAAAAAGCAAAATGGCATATGTAATTCAATTATATAAATAACAACACTAAATGTAAATGAATAAAAAAATTAATAACAATTCTTCACAAACTCTTCCAAAGTACAGAAGACAAGGAAATAGTTCCCAACAGGTCTTATAAGGCCAATATTACCCTGATACCAAAACCAGACAAAGACATCACAAGAAAAGAAAGGTACAGACCAATAATTCTTACAAAGATGGATGCAACAGCCTTCAAAAAATACAAGCAAACTGAATGCAGCAACATATAAAAAGAATTATAGACCATGACCTGGTAGGATTCATCCCAGGAAGGCAAGATTGGTTTAACATTTGAATGTCAATCGATGTAATATAACACATCAATAGAATAAAAAGGAAAAATCACATAATTATCTGAACAGCTGCAGCGAAAACATCTGAGAAAACATCCAGCCTCCTTTCATGATGAAAATACTCAACAAACTAGAAATTGAAGGCCGGGCGCGGTGGCTCAAGCCTGTAATCCCAGCACTTTGGGAGGCCGAGACGGGCGGATCACGAGGTCAGGAGATCGAGACCACCCTGGCGAACATGGTGAAACCCCGTCTCTACTAAAAAATACAAAAAACTAGCCGGGCGAGGTGGCGGGCGCCTGTGGTCCCAGCTACTCGGGAGGCTGAGGCAGGAGAATGGCGTAAGCCCAGGAGGCGGAGCTTGCAGTGAGCCGAGATCGCCACTGCACTCCAGCCTGGGCGACAGAGCGAGACTCCGTCTCAAAAAAAAAAAAAAAAAAAACTAGAAATTGAAGAGAACATCTTCAACCTGATAAATGATATCCATAAAAACCCACAGATAACATCATACTTAATGGTAAAAAACTAGATGCTAGTTTTTTAGAGAATCCTAGGGAATCCACTAAAACCTTTTATAAACTATTAAACAAGTACAAGGTTGCAGAATACAATATCAATATATAACTTTCAATTCTATTTCTAGATACTTGCAATAAACAACTCAAAAGTGAATATAAGAAAACAATTCCTTTTACAATAGCATAAGAAAGAATGAAATCCTTAGGAATAAATGTAACAAAAACTGCAAAACTTATACTCCAAAAACTGTAAGCCATTGTTGAAAGAAGTTGAAGAAGATCTAAACAACTGTAAAAACATCACATGTTCATGGATCAGAAGACTTACCATTGTTAAGATAGCAACACTCTCCAAACTGATCTACAGAGTCAAATCTCCATCAGCATCCCAGCTAACTTCTTTGCAAAACTGACAAGCTGATTTTAAAATTGATAAGGCATTGCAAGGTGCCCAGAATAGCAAAAACAAACTTGGAAAAGAACAAAGTAGGAAGACCCACATTCCCTGATTTCAAAATTTACATAAAGCAACAGTATTCAAGACAGTGTGGTACTGGCTAGGATGGCTAGAATTAAAAAGAAGATAAATAGGCCGGGCGCGGTGGCTCAAGCCTGTAATCCCAGCACTTTGGGAGGCCGAGACGGGCGGATCACGAGGTCAGGAGATCGAGACCATCCTGGCTAACACGGTGAAACCCCGTCTCTACTAAAAAATACAAAAAACTAGCCGGGCGCGGTGGCGGGCGCCTGTAGTCCCAGCTACTCGGGAGGCTGAGGCAGGAGAATGGCGTGAACCCGGGAGGCGGAGCTTGCAGTGAGCTGAGATCCGGCCACTGCACTCCAGCCTGGGCGGCAGAGCGAGACTCCGTCTCAAAAAAAAAAAAAAAAAAAAAAAAAAAAAAAAAGATGATAAATAAGGAACACTGGCAAGGGTGTGGAAAAACTGAAACTCTCATACACACCTGGTAGGGATATAGAATGGTGCAGTTATTTTGAAAAATAGTCTGGCAGTTTCTCAAGAAGTTAAACGTAGAGTTAACCTATGATCCAGAAATTCTACTCGTAGGTTTCAATTCAAGAGAGAAATGAAAACACACATCATGCAAAAACTCATATACAAATGTTCACAGCAGCATGATTCATAATAGCAAAAAAGAGAAATCAACTCAAATGTTCATTATCTGATGAATGCATTTAAACAATATTTCTTTTTTTTTTTTTTTTTTTTTTTTTGAGTCGGAGTCTCACTCTGTAGCCCAGGCCGGAGTGCAGTGGCCGGATCTCAGCTCACTGCAAGCTCCGCCTCCTGGGTCTACGCCATTCTCCTGCCTCAGCCTCCCAAGTAGCTGGGACTACAGGCGCCCGCCACCTCGCCCGGCTAGTTTTTTGTATTTTTTTGGTAGAGACGGGGTTTCACCGTGTTAGCCAGGCTGGTCTCGATCTCCTGACCTCGTGATCTGCCCGTCTCGGCCTCCCAAAGTGCTGGGATTACAGGCTTGAGCCACCACGCCCGGCCAAACAATATTTCTTAAACGTTTTTAAAAAGTAAACTGGACACAGTGGTGTGTGCCCATAATCCTAGCTCCTCAGGAGGCTGAGGTTGGAGGATTGCCTAAGCCCAGGTGTTCAAAACCAGCCTGGGGAAAGTAGCAAGACTCCCCACCTCAGAAAAATGGTCTCACTTGTTCTTTCAAAATTATTTTCATTTCTGTGATGGTTTTCCTTCTTTCTTTTATTTCCTCCTTCAGTCTGTCATTTAGTATTTCATTTCCTTCGATTATCTGACCATCTATATTGTATTCTTGCACTGTGTTCTTTCACAAAAGCAACAATTGCTTCATTGTCTATCAATTTCAGTTCACGGTAAATTATTTGGCAGCCCCAAACATTTGCACGGCCTGGGGCAAGAGTAAAACTGAAACCCCCAGCCGCTTGTCTAAATTTAAAAGGTATAAGTCAAGTTTTGGAACTACTGAATAAAATACATTCTGCTCTCTTATTTTGACCAAAATACCCTTTAAAACAACATAAAAATATGCAGAGATGATCTTTATATGACTGAAATGCAGTCAATATAAAAGAGAACTAAATTTAATTATTACTGCACATGTCTAGGTGTTCTGTTCATGGATAAGCAATATAAGAAACAAATAAATAAAAGAAACAAATATATTTTATAAATTACATTTATTCCATGAATTTTATTTTTTGTCTTCATTTTAGCACAATCACAGTATCAACAAATGTCATACTGTTTTCACATAATTTCTGTTCCATTGAAGGTAACAATCTAAAGGATTACAAAAGAAACATTTTATTCAAAGTATCCCAAATTTCCACAAAGGGGTACAAAATGTGTACACTTTAAACACAAAAGGAAGCAATAAAATCAGGGGGGTACTTAGTGGAAAACAATACTTTATTATGCAAAAATTTTTTGGTTTTGTGTTGAGAGGAAAAATATGACAGGTTAATTAATTTGTCATTTCTGTTTCCTGAAACTTCTGACACTCCAATCCTCGCAGATCCATGCAGCAGTGTCAGTAGCAATCAACCCACAAACCTGAACAACAGTTGGGCACAATTATCTATTGTTTTAAATATATTGGGCAAAGGATTTGGAGAAGCATTTCCCTGGAGTTATTCACAAAAAGTTTAGATTAGTTGTGCTGTGCTGACACTGAGCATCAAATCCAAAAGTGACAGAACTGCCTTTAATAAGTGTTCTTTAATAAGAGTGTTTTTTTTTTTTTTTTTTTTTTTTGAGACGGAGTCTTGCTTTGTCGCCCAGGCTGGAGTGCAGTGGTGCAGCTCGGCTCACTGCAAGCTCCGCCTCCCGGGTTCACGCCATTCCCCTGCCTCAGCCTCTCAGTAGCTGGGACTACAGGCAAGCACCGCCACGCCTGGCTAATTTTTTGTATTTTTAGTAGAGACAGGGTTTCACCGTGTTAGCCAGGATGATCTCCTGACCTTGTGCCGCCCGCCTCGGCCTCCCAAAGTGCTGGGATTACAGGCGTGAGCCACCGCGCCCGGCAAGAGTGTTCTTTAATAAATGTGTGTGCTTGTGATATATGGGTCCCTCTGAAGTGTGGAACTCAGAGCAGAGGCCCCTTTTTTTCTGAGTCGATGAGTGATACTGGTATTTGGTACTTTTCATCTTCTCTATACTATGTTTTTCTGGTTAGTTTTCTTCGTCTGATGCCATGTTTGACTGCTCTTTCTCACATTTTTTCCCCTCTAGTATCCTTATCTACCAGTGCAACGGCAAATACTACAGATCATATATCCTCCTTGGCTCTTTCCAGGAGCCGCTACAATCCCTCCCCAGCCCACTGTGCCAACAGACCATTCACACTACCTGTTAACACGACTTAACTATTTTTACATTGAGGATCTTCATCTGGTATCCAGTTTTGCTGGGTGTTATGGGTTAAATCATGTTCCCACGTAAGTAAAAAACATGTTGAAGTCCTAACTCCTAGTACCTCAGAATGTGACCTCATCTGGCAGAGACTGGAGTTATGCAACTGCAAACCAAAGCACACCAAAAATTGCCAGTCAACCACCAAAAGCTGGGAAGAGGCAAGGAAGGACATTCCTGCAGTTTCCAGAGGAAGTGTAGCCCTGCTTATACCTTGATTTTGAACTTCTAGGTCCCAGAACTGAAGAGACAATGAGTATCTATTGTTTTGTGGTACTTTGTTATGACCACACTAGGAAACTAATACACAGTGTGTTTTACCCATTTCTTGTTGCTCTGGTTCATTTCTAAAAGAAGATGAAACTTTGGATCTAAGATGTCATCAAGTTCATAGTGTCAGCAGTTCTCCACATTTGCAGTAGAATTGTGAGACTAGAATTGTCTACATGATTGCCCTAAAAGAAATGGGTTTCTATTCCATCTACTAACCCACAAAAGATCCTTAATAAATAAATATACATGAGAAGTATTTTCATATATGGAGGCAACTAAACTTCTCCATAGCATAAGTTTGACTGTAATTTGGAAAATGTTTGAATTATTATGAGATCATTTGTGTCCTTGCAAAGTTTTTGCATTCTTAGAAACAGAGGCTCCCGGTAAGTAAACATAACCAAGTCATGGTAAAAGTCTCGGATGTCCTCCCAGTCCCATATGGGGACATAGGCTTATGACGTCAGAAAAACATGAAATTCTGTTTTCCACTGAGGACTCTGGAGGCCTCAACATAGTCACTAGTCCATATATTTCTACACTTCCACTACTCTCCACAAGGAGTAGCTCACTGGAGAGTGAATATTTTGTAAAAATGTGTAGTTCTTGGGGTTTCAACTTTCTTTTTTTTTTTTTTTTGATTCGGAGTCTCACTCTGTGGCCCAGGCTGGAGTGCAGTGGTGCGATCTCTGCTCACTGCAAGCTCCCCGTCCTGGGTTCACGCCATTCTCCTGCCTCAGCCTCCCAAGTAGCTGGGACCACAGGTGCCCATCACCACGCCTGGCTAATTTTTTGTATTTTTTAGTAGAGACAGGGTTTCATCATGTCAGCCAGGATGCTCTCAATCTCCTGACCTCATGATACACCTGCCTCAGCCTCCCAAAGTGCTGGGATTACAGGCGTGAGCCGCCATGCCAGGCCCGGGTTTCAACTTTCTATCAGGAAAAGCGAGACGTGGAAGTTGGCCTTTCAAATGTGGTTTGACCATTCTGAATCTATCATCATGATGCTTGGCTTGTGCAAATCCCAAACATCCATTGATTAATAATAACATTCTCTGACAGCTACTTTCCCATTTCTCTCCTCTTCTTTACCTGTTTATTATTTTTAAAAAATTAGATAGAGTCTTGCTATATTGCCCAGGCAGGACTTGAACTCCTAGGCTCAAGCAATCCTTCTGCCTCAGCCTCCTGAGTAGCATGGATTACAGGTGCATGTCACCATGCCCAGCTTCTCTGCTCTTCCTTAGAACAATACGCTTATTACTATTATTATTGTGGTTAAAAAAACAGTGTTGTATTTATCATCTTTGTATTAGGCCATTCTTGCGTTGCTATAAAGAAATACCTGAGACTGGGTAATTTATAAAGAAAAGAGGTTTAATTGGCTCACAGTTTGCAGGCTGTATAAGCATGGTGCTGACATCAGCTGGCTTCTGGGGAGGCCTCAGGGAACTTTTACTCATGATGGAAGGCAAAGTGGGAGCTTGCATGTCCCACGGTGAAAGCAGGGGCAAGATTGTGGGGAGAGGTGCCACACACTTTTAAACGACCAGATCTTGTATGAACTCAGATCAAGAGCTCACTTATCACCAAGGGGATGGCCTAAGTCATTCATGAGGGATCTGCCCCCATGACAGAAACACCTTCCACCAAGGTCACCTCGAACATTGGGGATTATATTTCAACATGAGATTTGAGTGGGGACAAATGTCCAAACTATATCATTCCATCTCTGCATCCCCCTTCTCATGTCCTCCTAATATTGCAAAATAAGATTATGCTTTCCCAATAGTCTCTCACAGTCCTAACTTGTTCCAGCTTTAACTCAAAAGTCCAAAATCTCAAATAAGACAAGCCAAGTCTTGTCCACCTATGAGCCAGCCTGTAAAATCAAACAAGTTATTTAGTTTCAAGATACAATAGAAGTACCAGCATTGGGTAATCATTCCCATCTCAAAAGGGAGAAATCGGTCAAAAGAAAGGGGCTACAAGCCCCATGCAAGTTAGAAACCCTGCATTAATTCTTAAAGCTTCAAAACATTCTCCTTTGACTTCATGTCCCACATCCAGGGCACACTGATATGAGGGTTGGGCTCCCAAAGCCTTGAGCAGCCCTGCCCCTGTGGCTTTATGGGTTCTGTCCCACAGCTGATCTCACAGGTTGTTGAGTGCATGCAGTTTTTCCAGGCACAGGGTGCAAGCTGCCAGTGGATCTACCACTCTGGGTTCTTGAGGACAGTGGTCCCATCCACTAGGCAGTGCCCCAGTGGGAACTCTGTGTAGGCTCCAACTCCACATTTCCCCTCAGTACTGCCCTAGCAGAGGTTCTTTTTGAGGGCTCTGCCCCTGTAGCAGGCTTCTGCCTGGGCACCCAGGCTTTTTCATATATCCTCTGAAATACAGATGAAGGCTGGCACACCTCATTCACTCTTTCACCCTACAGTCTTAACACCATGTGGAAGGCACCAAGGCTTACAGTGGCTTTCACTCTCCAGAGCAGTGGCATGAGCAGTATCTGGGGTCTTTTGAGCCAAGGCTTGAGCCAGAGTGGCCAGAATGTAGGGAACAGTGTCCTGAGGCTGTGCAGGGCAATGGGGCCCTGGGCCTGCCCACGAAACCATTCTTCCCTCCTAGCCCTCTGGGCCTGTGATGGGGGTGCTGCCATGAAGGTCTCTGAAATGACTTTGAGGTCTTTTTCCCACTCTCTTTGATATCAGCACTTGGCTCCCTTTTAGTTATGCAAATATCTCTGGCAAAATGTTGCTCCACAGCCTGCTTGAATTTCTCTCTCGAAAAACCTTTTATTCTCTTTGCCACATGGCTAGGCTGCAAAATTTCCAAGTATTCTCTCATCTTTCTATCTTCTTCTCTGCCTTCCAAACTCTTCCAACCTCTGCCTGTTACCCAGTTCCAAAGTCAGTTCCACATTTTCAGGCGTCTTTATAGCAATGCCCTACTCCTCAGTACCAATTTTCTGTATTAGGCCATTCTTGCATTGCTATAAAGAAATATCCAAGACTGGGTAATTTATAAAGTGTAGGGAAAAGAAAGAGAGCTCAGACTGTTACTGTGTCTATGTAGAAAAGGAAGACAAAAGAAACCATTTTGACCTGTACCCTGAACAATTGCTTTGCCCTGAGATGCTGTTAATCTGTAACTTTGCCCCAACCTTGAGCTCACAGAAACATGTGATGCATGGAATCAAGGTTTAAGGGATCTAGGGCTGTGCAGGATATGCCTTGTTAACCAAATGGTTACAGGCAGTATGCTTGGGAAAAGTCATCACCATTCTCTATTCTCGGCAAACCAGGGGCACAATGCACTGCAGAAAGCTGCAGGGACCTCTGCCCTGGAAAGCCAGGTATTGTCCAAGGTTTCTCCCTATGTGATAGTCTGAAATATGGCCTTGTGGGATGGGAAAGACCTGACTGTCCCCTGGCCCAACACCCGTGAAGGGTCTGTGCTGAGGAGGATTAGTAAATGAGGAAGGCCTCTTGCAGTTGAGATAAAAGGAAGGGCTCTGTCTCCTGCCTGCCCCTGGGAACTGAATGTCTTGGTATAAAACCCGATTGTATATTTGTTCAATTCTGACATAGGAGAAAAACTGCCCTGTGGTGGGAGGCGAGACATGTTGGCAGCAATGCTGCTTTGTTACTTTTTACTCCACTGAGATGTTTGGGTGGAGAGAAGCATAAATCTGGCCTACGTGCACATCCAGGCATAGTACCTTCCCTTGAACTCACTTGTGACACATATTCCTTTGCTCACATGTTTTCTTGCTGACCTTCTCCCCACTATCGCCCTGCTTTCCTGCCGCATTCCCCTTGCTGAGATAGTGAAAATAGTAATCAATAAATACTGAGGGAACTCAGAGACCAGTGCCGGTGCGGGTCCTCCGTATGCTGAGCGCCGGTCCCCTGGGCCCACTTTTCTTTCTCTATACTTTGTCTCTGTGTCTTACTTCTTTTCTCGGTCTCTTGTCCCGCCTGATGAGAAATACCCATAGGTGTGGAGGGGCTGGCCCCCTTCAATAAAGAAAGGAGGTTTCACTGGCTCATGGTTGTACAGGCCGTACAGGCATGGCACCAACATTGCTCAGCTTGTGGGGAGGCCTCAGGGAGCTTTTACTCGTGGTAGAAGGTGAAGTGGGAGCTTGCACATCACATGGTGAAAGCAAAAGCGAGAGAGAGAGAGAGAGAGAGAGAGGTGGAAGAGGTGACACATACTTTTAAATGACCAGATCTCATGCAAACTCAGAGGAAGAGCTCACTTATCACCAGGGGATGGCCCAAGTCATTCATAGGGGATCCACCTCATGATCCAAACACCTCCCACCAGACCCCACCTCCAACACTGGGGATTACATTTCAACATGAGATTTGGTTAGAGACAAATAACCAGACTATAGGCCAGGTGCAGTGGGTTATGCCTGCAATCCCAGCACTTTGGGTCAAGAGATTTGTAATTTCCTTTTCTGGTCAATGTTAGTGCATAAAAACACAAATTATTTTTATGTGTTGACTTTGTATCCTGCAATTTTTTTCAAAGTGTTTATTGTAATTTTTGTGGAATCTTTAGAATTTTCTAAATATGAGATCATATTGTTAGCAAATAGAGATAATTTTACTTCTTTTCCAATTTGGATGTCTTATATTTCTTTTTCTTGCCAAGTAGCTCTTGCCAGACTTCCCATATTAAATATTAGTGGTGACAGTGCAAATCCTTGCCTTAATCTTAGAGGAAAAGCTTTCAGTCCTTCTCCATTGAATGTGATGCTGATAGGAAAGAACTCACTATTGCCAGATTGTTAATTGTTTTCTGTTTGTTGTGTAGCTTTTTGCCCCTCTTTCTTCCCTTGCTGTCTCCTTTTGTGTTTTGTTGATTTTTTTGTAGTGACATATTTTGATTTCCTTCTCATTTCCCTTTGTGTATATTCTGTAGATATTTTCTTTGTGGTTACCATTGCAATTACATAAAACATCTTAACATTGTAACATTCTGTTTTATGCTGCTAATAACTTACCTTCATTCATGTGTAAAAACTCTGCTCCTTTACATCCTGCCCCTCTTCATGTTATTAATAACACAAATTTTCTCTTTTTATAATTAGTATCCAGTAATATACATACATAATTACTTCTAATTTTTTAAAATTCAATTTTATTTTATTTCAAGACAGGGTCTCATATCATTCAGGCTGGAGTGCAGTGATGTGATCATGGCTCACTGCAGCCTCAACCTCTTGGGCTCAAGCAATCCTTTTGCCTCACTTACCCAAGTAGCTAGGACTACAGGCATGCACCACCATGCCTGGCTCCTTTTTTTTTTTTTTTTTTTTTTGGAGAGAGATGAGGTCTTGCTATGTTGCCCATGAAGGAAGAGCAAATATAAATTGATAAGAAAAAAAACAAAAACAAAACCACCACCCTATGAAAAAATGAGTAACACACAGACACATGACTCAAAAAAGGAAATGCATATGGATTTTAAGCATAGAAAAAGTTGCTAGGCCTGCCCAGCACTGCGCGCCCCATGTCAGAGTCCCAGCCCCCTTCGCCTGTGTCCATCATTCCATGCAGAAGCACCACCAGCATGTCTGACAAACTGCCCGACACAGTCACTGACATCAGCCTGGACGCCTGGGGACACAAGGCCCTGGACATTGTGGAGGCTGATGTGGTGGGCCTGATGTACATGAGGGAGTTGTTCCTGGCTCCAAGCCACTGAAAGGCACTCACATCACTAGCTGCCTGAAAATGACAATGGAGACCATTGTCCTCATTGAAACCCTCATTACCTCAAGTGCTGAGATGCAGTGGTCCAGCTGCAACATCTTCTCCACCTAGAACCATGTGGCAGCTGCCATAGCCAAGGCTGGCATTCCAGTGTGCACCTGGAAGGGTGAAAGAGATGACAAGTACCTGTGGTGCATCGAGCAGGTACTGTATTTCAAAGATAGGCCCCTCAACATGATTCTGGATGATGCTGGTGGCCTCAACCAACCTCATTTACACCAGGTACCCACAGCTTCTGTCAGTCAGCTGAGGCATCTTTGAGGAGACCATGACTGGGTCCACAGGATGATGGCCAGCGGGATCATGAGGATGCCCACCATCAATGTCAGTGACTCCATCAAGAAGAGCAGGTTTGAAAACCTCTATGTCTGCCAGCAGTCCCACATGGATAATATCAAGTGGGCCACAGATGTGATGATTGCTGGCAAGGTAGCTGCGGTGGTGGTCTGTGGTGATGTGGGCAATGGTTGTGTCCAGGCCCTGAAAGGTTTTGGGGCTTGCATAATCATCACCAAAATCGACCCACTCAACACACTGCAGGCTGCTACTGAGGGCTATGAGGTGACTACCATGGAGGAGGCCTGCCAGGATGGCAACATCTTTGACACCACCAGACTTTTTCAATATCATCCTTGGCCAGCACATTGAGCAGATGAAGGATGTTGTCAGTGAATAACATTGGACCCTTTGACATGGAGATCAATGTCAAGTAGCTCAATGAGAATGCTGTGGAGAAGGTGAACATCCAGCCCCAGCTGGATGAGGCAGTGACTGAAGCCCGCCTGTGCAAGCTGAACATGAAGCTGACCAAGCTGACCACGAAGCAGGCCCAGTACCTGGGCATGACCCATGATGGCCCTTCAAGCCTGATCACTACTACTGCTTAAAGGCAGGCCTGCCCTTCACCTTCCAGTTGCTGTCCTTACCCAGGCCCCAGCTTTCCTCCCCAAGAGCAAATGACACCAACCTTGAGATGTGTTTGCCAGTGTCCCCCATTGACTCCCTAAGGTTGATTCCTCAGATTTTGACCTCTACTGCATCCCTCATATGGTTCCAAGTGTGACAGGGGAAGCTGAGAGGCACCTCCTCAAACCCTGGTCATGATGGGGGTATGAAGGAGACATCCATTGGGAACCAGCTCAGTGGTCTTGGAACTGCTAAGTCAGTCCTTCCTTAGCCTGAAGTTGGCAGTGGGGTCACAAAGCCAATGTACTTTACCATCCAGTGCTTCACTTGGCCTACAGACTTATGCCCATGGTGCTTGGTTTATAGGTTCACTGGTTCTTCAGCCCATGACAGGTGAGAGAGAGCTATATATATTGAAGGGCAAGGGAGAACTGAAGGGCAAGGAAGAACTGTTCCTGAGAGCCTGGCTTAGTGCTGGGCCTTCCCTTAAACCTCCTTACAATGAGGTTGGTACTTTTAGTCCCCATTTTACAGGGGTTAGAATAGTTAAGTGACAACCAAGAAAGGACAGGGAAGTGACAGCCTGAGGTTGAGAGAGGCCAGAAAAACATAAAAGCAGGCATAGACCTGCCACCATTTTGTAGCAAGAATGGTTCTTATCACAACTCTCAGTCAAAAAGAGAGTAATTTGGTTTATAATGTCTATGTAGTGTTTGTAATATTAAAATAAAGCAGGAGTTTGGTAAATAAAAATTTGGGTGCCTAAAAGGAAAAAAAGGATGCTTAATGACATTCATAATACAAGAAATGTGAATTAAACTGTAATCTGATGCTACTTTTGGTCTATTACATTGGCAAAAATCAAAAGGCTTGGCAAAATCCTATGTTAGCAAGGATATAGAGAAACAGACACTTTCATACATTGCTGGTGGAAGAATGTTCAGTCTCCTCAAGATCATGTTGGCTATGTTGTTATCTGTCAAAACTACACATTTCCTCAGCCAATTCATTTCTAGGATTTTGTCCACTACAGTTTCACATGTGTAAAATGACATGCATAAGGTTCTGCTTCAGCATCATTTATTACAGGAAAACATTGGAAAAAACCTACATGCACTGAAGAGCAAACTGATTACATAAATTATGTCACACATATATACAATGAGATAATATGTAGTCATACACAAAATTAAGGAAGTTAATTATATACAGATATAGTATGTTTGCAATATATATTTAAACATTAAAAAGCAAGGTACAGGGCTGGGTGCAGTGATTCATGTGTGTAATCCTAGCACTTTGGAAGGTTAAGGTGGGCGAATCACTTGAGCCCAGGAGTTTGAGACCCTCCTGGGAAACATGGTGAAACCCCATCTGTACAAAAAAATACAAAAATGAGCCGGTCGTGGTGCCCCATGCCTGTGGTCCCAGTTACTTGAGGCTGAGGCTGGGAGATCACTTGAGCTGGGAAGCGGAGGTTGCAGTGAACCAAGATCGTGCCACTACACTCCACCCTGCATGACAGAGCGAGGCCCTGTGTCAAAAACAAAACAAAACAAACAAAAAAACCCACCAAAATTACTCAATTCTGATATTTGTACTCATCAGTACAAGTACTGATACAGGCTACCACAAGCATAAACCTTGAAAAAAGTATGCTAAGTCAAAGAAGTCAGTCACAAGAGACCACATATTGTACGATTCCATTCTTGTAAAATGCGCAAAATAGGGAAATTATTATAGAGACAGAAGATAGATTAGTGGTTGTCTAGGTCTGTGTGGGAGGAGTGTTAGAGGATAGGTGGGTAATAGCTAAAGGGTACATGGTTTTTCTTTTTTTTTCCTTTTTTTATTGTGGTAAAATATACAAAACATAAAATTTACCATCTTAACATATTGTACAATACCGCGGCATTAAATACATTCATAATGTTGTGCATCCATCACGACCATCCATCTCCAGAACTCTTTTTATTTTGTAAAACTGAAACTCTACCCATTAAACAGTAATTTTCAATTCTTCCCTCCCCATCCCCAGCACCTGGCAACCACCATTCTACTTCCTATGATTTCGACTACTCTAATCGAAATGGAATCGTACAGTTATTTGTCTTTTTGAGACTGCCATTTCACTAAGCAGAATGTCCTCAAGATTATTCCATGTTGTAACATGTGTCAGATTTTTCCTTCCTTTTTAAGGTTGGATAGTATTCCATTTGATTGTAGATGCTTTACCACATTTTGTGAACCCTTCATCCCTGGATGGACGCTTGGGTTTCTTCCACGTTTTGGCTATTGTGCCTAATGCTATGAATATGGATGTACAAATATAAACATTCTTATTCACTCTATTGACATACATAGATTTTTAAAAATGTGACAGATTCATCTATGATCAAATCCTTTTGAAAATCTGGGGCAGGATAAGTACACCAATGGTTCACTATGTTGAATCTCGGTTTACCACTTCACTAATTTCTGCTGTTATCTCTACAATTTTCTTTAATTTTTAAAAAATTTGCTATTCTTTTGATATCTTATTGCAGGAAATGCTTAAATCAGGGAATCAACAAACTTTTTTTTGTAAAGGGCCAGATGATAAATATTTTAGGCTTTGTGGTGGTAAATATTTTAGGTTACTTACTCTGCTGTCAGAGTATAAAAACACTCATAGAGAATAAACCTTTATTTACAAAAATTAGCAGGGGGCTGGATTTGGTTTATGGGCCACATTCTGCTGATCCCTGGCTTACATCATTAGATCCCTCATAGATCTGTTTCCATTGTTCATTGTTTCTTTTGGCTTTTATCCATGTTTTGTCTTCTGGTAAATCCAATAATTTTTTATTGAGTGTCAGAATAGCATTTGAAGAACTATAGATAGTTTGAAACTCTGTATGATGTTAATCTTCTCCAGATAACTTACTTCTGCTTTTGGTAGGCAAGTAGAACAATGTCACTAGCAGTTCCTCTTAATTCCCATAAACCAACAGGGATTGAGACAATCTGAAGCTAAATGAGTCTTTTGGGGTTCCAAATGAAAACCTGAGGTGGACACCTTCTCTTAGCAGCCTTTATCTTCAATTTTTGTTCCTTCAGCACCATGCATCTGTTGAAACCCCTATTGAGCTTCTAGACCTCTTGGCCTCCTTCAGAATTGGCAGGAAGAGGTGGCCTCAAATACCAGACTCTTTGGGGTTCTCTCCTTTCCTAGATACTAACCCCACAATTCCTCATGCATTACTTGCTTTCTGAGGCTTCAGGCAGATATATTTTCTCCAGCTTTTCTGGTTGTCTTCAGTGAGAGAGGAAGCCTAAACCATCAATTTTGCCATAGCTTGAAACAGAGCTCTCTTTGTGGCAACCATTCTGGGTCAATATTTCCTATTATAGTGCACCTTTTCAATGTATACATTTGAGCCTTCAGTTTGCAAAATTACATTTGGATTTTCTACTAAGAATTTTAATTGTGACTGTTAAATTTCCTTTGCCTACCTTCTTATATTTCTGTAACTCAATGGTGCTCGGCTTACTTTTTTAAAAAGGTTTAAGAACTATTGCTTTTTAAAAAGGGATTTAGGACGCTGAGGTGCGAGGATTACCTGAGGCCAGGAAACGGAAACCAGCCTGGTGAATGTAGTAAGACCCTCCACCTCAAAAACAAAAAATTGACTCACTTTTCTTTCAATACTGTTTTTAGGCCAGGCACGGTGGTTCACACCTGTAATCTAAGCACTTTGGGAGGCTGAGATTGTCAGATCACTTGAGGCCAGGAGTTTCAGACCACCCAGGCTAACATGGCAAAACCCCATCTCTACTAAAAATAGAAAAAAAAATTAGCCAGGCGTGGTGGCACACCTGTAGTGAGCCAAGATGGCTCCACTGCACTCCAGCCTGGGTGATAGAGCGAGACTCCATCTCAAAAAAAAAAAAAAAAAAAATTATTTTCATTTCTATGATGGTTTTCCTTTTTTCTTTTATTTCCTCCCTCCATCTGTCATTTCTTATTTCATCTCCTTCAATTATCTGACCATATATGTTGTATTTTTGCATTGTGTTCTTTTACAACAGCAGTAGGTGTCTCATTGTCTACCGATTTCAATTCATAGTAAAAATGTTTGGCGGCCCCACTCTTTACATTTGCAGGGCCTGGGGCAAGAGTAAAAAGGGAACCCCCAGCCACATGTCTAAATGTAAAGGTTATAAATCAAGCTTTGGAGCTATTAAATAAACCACATCCTGCTCTCTTACTTGGGCCAATATACCTTTATGAGATTAAAATATGCAGAGAGATGGTTTTTATATGATTGAAATGCAGTCAATATAAAAGAGAACTAAATTTAATTATTACTGCACATGTCTAGGTGTTCTGTTCATGGATAAGCAATGTTTGCATAAAAAATAAACACATGCATTTCATAAATTATATTTGTTATTTTTTTTGCCTTCATTTTAGCACAATCACAATATATCACAACAAATGTTATACTGTTTTCACATAATTTCTGTTGCATTGGCAGAAATGATCTAGATGATTACAAAAGAAACATTTTATTCAAAGTGTACCAAATTTCCACAAAGGGGTAAAAAATGTGTACACTTTGAACACAAAGAGAAGCAATAAAATCAGTAGGGCACTTAGTGGAAAACAATACTGTATTATGCAAAAATCTTTTGCATTTATGTTGAGGCAAAATATGACAGGTTGTCATTTCTGCTTCCTGAAACTTCTGACACTCCAGTCCTCGCTGATCTATGCAGCAGTGCCAGTAGCAGTCAATCCATAAACCCGAATAATAGTTGGGCAGAGTTACCCATTGTTTTAAAGATACTGGGCAAAGGATTTGGAGAAGCATTTCTCTGAGGATCCAATGGCATTGTTCACAAAAATTTAGAACTATTATTCATGCTGTGCTGACACTGAGCATCAAATCCAAAAGTACAGAGCTGCCTACGTGTTCTTTAATAAATACATGTGCTTGTGATAGATGGGTCCCTCTGAAGTGTGGAACCCAGAGCAGGGGCTCCTTTTTTCTGGGTAGACGGGTGATACTGGTATTTGGTACTTTCCATCTTCTCTATACTGTGTTTTTCTGGTTAATTTTGTCTGATGCCATGTTTGACTGCTCTTTTCACATTTTTTTTCCTCTAGTATCCTTATGTACCAGTGCAATGGCAATATCTCAGATCATATATCCTCATTTGTTCTTTCTAGGAGCTGCTACGATCCCTCCCCAGCCCACTATGCCAACAGTCCATTCACACCACCTGTCAACACTACTTAACTATTTTTACATTTGAGGATCTTCATCTGGTATCCAGTTTTGCTTGGTGTTATGGGTTGAATCGGGTTCCCATGTAAGTAAAAGATATGTTGAAGTTCTAACTCTTAGTACCTCAGAATGTGACCTCATCTGGAATTAGGGTCATTGCAGATGTAATTGGTTAATATGAGGTCATACTGGAATAGAGTAGGCTCCTGATCCAATCTTAATGGTATCCTTATAAGAAGACAGTCAAGGGAGATCAGAGACACACATGGAAAATGCCAAGTTATGACTAAGGCAAAGACTGGAGTTACGCAATTGCAAACAAGGCACACCAAAAATTGCCAGTAAACCACCAAAAGCTGGGAAGAGGTAAGGAAGGACTTCTCTGGAGTTTCCAGAGGAAGCATAGACCTGTTTACACCTTGATTTTGAACTTCTAGGTCCCAGAACTGAAGAGACAATGAGTATCTATTGTTTTGTGGTACTTTGTTATGACCGCGCTAAGAAACTTATACAGTGTGTTTTACCTGTCTCTTGTTGCTTTGGTTCATTTCTACAAGATCAAACTTTGGATCCAAGATGTCATCAAGTTACTAGTGTCAATGATTCGCCACATTTGCAGCATTATGAGATTAGAATTGTCTACATGATTGCCCTAAAAGGAATGGGTTTCTATTCCATCTATTAACCCACAAAAATCCTGAATAAATATATATGAGAAGAATTTTCATATATGGAGGCAACTAAACTTCTCCATAGCATATGACTGCAATATGGAAGGTGTTTGCACTATTGTGAGATCATTTGTGTCCTTGCAAAGTTTTTGCATTCTTAGAAACAGAGGCTACCTGTAAGTAAACATAACCAAGTTGTGCTAAAAGTCCATGATGCCCTCCCAGTCCCATATGGAGACAATGTTTTCCACTGAAGACTCTGGAGGCCTCAACGTATTCACTGTTCCATACCTTTCTTACACTCCCACTACTCCCCACAAGGAGTAGCTCATTGGAGGTGACTATTTTGTAAAAATGTGTACTTCTTGAGGCTTCAACTTTATATAAAGAAAGGCAAGAAGTGGAAGGTGGCCTTCCAAATGTGGCTTGACTGTTCTGAATCTATCATCACGACACTTGGCTTGTGCAAATTCCAAACACCCATTGCTTAATAATAACATTCCCTTCTAGTTACTTTCCCATTTCTCTTTTCAATTTTTAAAAATTGGAGATGAGGTCTTGCTATGTTGCCCAGGCTGGACTTGAACTCCTGAGCTCAAGAAACCCTTCCTCCTCAGCGTCCTGTGTAGCATGGACTACAAGTGCATGACTCCACGGCCAGATTCACAGCTCTTCTTTACAATACACTTATTACTATTATTATTGTAGTAAAAAAGAAAACACATGTTACCTTTACTATCTTAATCATTTTTTACCTAAAATGATTAATTCTGATAGTGTTAAATATATTCAAATTATTGTGCAACAGATCTCTAGAATGTTTCATCTTGCAAAACCGAAATTCTATATCCACAAAACACTAAGCCCTCTTCCCCCACCCACAGCCCTTAAAAACCACCTTTCTACACTGTTTCTGTGATTTCTGACCACTCTAAATACTCCATATGAGTGGAATCATATAGTATTTGTCCTGTTATGAACGCCTTACTTCACTTGACATCATGTCCTTGAGGATAACTCATGTTGTAGCATATGACAGAATTTCTTTTTAAGGGTACATAGTATTATATTGTATAAATATACCACACTTTCCTTATCCATTCATCTGTTAATGGACATTAGGGTTGCTTCTACCTCTTGGCTATTGTGAATAATGCCATCATAAACATGGGTATGCAAGTATCATTTAGAGACCTTGCTTTCAATTATTTTGCATGTATACCCAGAGGTGAAATTGCTAGATAATATGGTTTTTCTAATTTTTTGAGGAACCTCCATACTGTTTCCCACAGTGGCTGTACATTACCACCATCAATGCATAAGGGTTACAACTTCTCCACATCCTCTCCAACATATATTACTCCTGTTCTTTTGATAGTGGCCATAATGATATGTATGAGGTAATACCTCGTTGTGGTTTTGATTTCCATTTCTTTAATGATTTGTGATATTGAGCATCATTCTGTGCATTTATTGGCTATTTGCATATCACCTCTGGAGAAATGTCTGTTCAGGTCCTTTATCCATTTTTAACTTTTTTTTTTTTTTTTTTTTTTTTTGGTCGCTGAGTTGTAAGTTCCTTATATATTCTGGATACTAACCCCTTATCAGGTACATGATTTGCAATTATTTTCTCCCATTCTATAGGTTGCCTTTCACTGTTTCCTTTAATGTGCTAAAGCATTTAAGTTTGATGTAGTTCCATTTATCAATTACTGCTTTTGTTGCCTGTTTTTGGTGTTGTATTCAAGAAATCATTGCCAAATCCAATGTTCTGAAGACTTCCTCCCATAATTTTCTAGTTTTATAGTTTCTAGGAGTTTTATATTTGCAAGTCTTAAGAGTTCAGTCTTTGATCCATCCTTTTAAATTTTTGTATGTGGTACAGGGTAAGGATCCAACATCACGCTTTTGCATCCAGTTTCCCCAACGCCATTTAGTGGAGATACTCCTTTCCCTATTGTGGAAAAATGTCATAGATACACTGTCAAAGTTCATGTGGCCATATGTACAAACAATTATCTCTGGGCTCTCTAACTTGGTCCATTGGTTTATATATTTATTTTTATGCCATCATCACATCATCTTAATTGCAGTTTTTGTGGTATGTTTTGAAATCATTTAAGTGTAGGCCTTCTACTCAGTCCTTTTTTAAGATTGTTTTGCCTATTTGAGGTCCCTTGAGGATCCATATACAATTTAGAACTTTTTCTATTTTCTGTAAAAAATGAATTGGAATGTTGATAGATATTGCATTGAATCTGTAGATTGCTTTAGGTAGTATGGATATTTTAACAATATTAAGTCTTCCAAGCCATGAGCATGGGCTCTTAATCCACTTATCTGAATCTTCTTTGATTTCTTTACAATGTTTTGTAGTTTTCAGTATACAAGTCTTTCATGTCCTAAGTATTTTATCCTTTTTCATGTTACAGTATATGGTATGTATTTTTAATTTCCTTTTCTGATTGGTCACTGTTACTGCATAAAAACTCAAATGACTTTTATGTGTTGACTTTGTGTCTTGCAATTTTGCTGAAATTAGTTGTGATTTTGTGGTATCTTTAGAATTCTCTAAATATGAGAGCATACTGTCAGCAAACAGAGGTAGTTTTACCTCTTTTCCAATTTGGATGTCTTATATTTCTTTTTCTTGCCTAATAGCTCTTGCCAGACTTCTCACATTAAATATTGTGGGGAAAAGAAAGATAGATCAACTGTTACTGTGTCTATATAGAAAGAAGTAGACATAAGAGACTCCATTTTGTTCTGTATTTGAGATGCTGTTAATCTGTGACCCTACCCCCAACCTTGTCCTTGCAAGAGACATGTGCTATGGTGACTCAAGGTTTAAAGGATTTTGGGCTGTGCAGGGTGTGCTTTGTTAAACAAGTGCCTGAAGGCAGCTTGCTGGTTAAACGTCATCACCATTCTCTTAATCTCAAGTACCCAGGGATACGCACACTGCCAAAGGTCGCAGGGACCTCTGCCTAGGAAAGCTAGGTATTTTCCAAGGCTTCTCCCCATGTGATGGTCTGAAATATGGCCTCGTGGGAAGGGAAAGACCTGATCATCCCCCAGCCTGACACCCGTGAAGGGTCTGTGCTGAGGAGGACTAGTACAAGAGGAAAGAAGGCCTCTGGGCGGTTGTTGGCAGCTGAGATAGAGAAAAGCATCTGTCTCCTGCCCGTCCCTGGGCAATGGAACATCTCGGTATAAAACCCTATTGTATGTTGTTTACTGAGAAAGGAGAAAACTGCCTTAAGGCGAAAGGCGGGACTTGCTAGTGCAATGCTGCTCTTTATGCACTAAAAAGGTTTATGGAGATGTTTGCATATGCATATCAAGGCACAGCATTTTTCCTTAAACTTATTCATGTCACACAGAACTTTATTCATATGTCTTACTGCTGACTTTCTCCCTACAATGATCCTATTATCTTGCCACTTCCTTTTCTTTAAGATGGTAAAGATGGCCTGGCGCGGTGGCTCAAGCCTGTAATCCCAGCACTTTGGGAGGCCGAGACGGGCGGATCACGAGGTCAGGAGATCGAGACCATCCTGGCGAACACGGTGAAACCCCGTCTCTACTAAAAAATACAAAAAACTAGCCGGGCGAGGTGGCGGGTGCCTGTGGTCCCAGCTACTCGGGAGGCTGAGGCAGGAGAATGGCGTAAGCCCAGGAGGCGGAGCTTGCAGTGAGCCGAGATCGCGCCACTGCACTCCAGCCTGGGCGACAGAGCGAGACTCCGTCTCAAAAAAAAAAAA